>NW_010135550.1:0-1128 GCF_000699245.1 Pterocles gutturalis
TCTATGATTCTATGATTCTATGACATTTTGGTGTCTAAATTATCAGAGTGAAATGGAGATGGGACCCACTTCATTTACTTTTTGAAGAAGAAAAAAACCCACAACCACTCATCTGTATAACAGCCAGCATCATCGTGAACAGCAAAAGCCTTTGACATTGAGTTATCATGTGCACAAAGCAACATTTTTTACTTCCCAAGTCATTTTTAAAAAGCTTTATGTTCACTATAGGCTAACAGTTCCCCAAGGACTGACTCATCAGAAGTCTCTGGCCTTCTTAAGCTCCAATTACAGCATGCATGTTTTCAGATCAATATAATTTACAGCTGCTACTTACGTATTTTGAAGTTAGGCTTGCTGCACTTATATTAAAGAAAGTAGCATTTGATTCTGCAGCAACTGCTTTGGCCTAAGAGAGGGGAAAAAAAAAAAAAGTACTTTTTAAAACACCAAACTGAAGGTACCTCTCTGTTTCTGTAGCTAGCACACACCCTGACTGAAGATTCTGAAAACCCCCATTCTTTCAAAGGGAACACCTTGTAGATGCTCCAGAAAACTTCCGTACAGGCCACTTACAAATAGAAATGGGTAAGCAGTCGAACCACGAGGGAGATTTCCAGACTCTTACACTCTTCTAACCACATCACCTCCAGAGCAAACACAACTTGCTTACTGAAGAAAACAAGTCTCCAGCTCCTTTCAATGTATCTTGAGTAGACATCTGAAACACTTTTAACTAACTTACGGTGGTAATTTAGGGTAGCAGTTGGATCAAATCACATTAAGAATTATGGGGTTTTTCTTCTCCCTAACCTCTCTGTTTCCAGAGGAAAGCTAGGAAAAGAATCAGTTCAGCCAAAATGCTCACACAGAGTACTCTCCTCTTTAACAGTTTCATCATATTCAAGAAATTATTATTCCCTGGTTACAGAGTTTAATTTTAGTGACTAGCAATTATGCTCCTGTATGTAAAGCGTAACAGATGAGGCAGGGAGCTGCTCAGCATTCAAACCCCTGTGCTTCAGAGCCGATCCCGCTTCCGTACCAGCAAAGGGAGCGTGCAGCTGCAGCCATGGCATGTGATGCAGGACGATGTGCCCGGCTCAGCTGCATCGGGACACACGACGC
>NW_010135550.1:1159-24145 GCF_000699245.1 Pterocles gutturalis
ACAGCCATTTCCCCCCAGTTCCCTGAACCCAGTGCATCGGGCTGAAGAAAACAAGCAGCAGCCAGACAGTTCCACAACCCTCCTTGAATAGCAGTGTGGAAGTCAGACAACTCCCTTTCTTGCTACCGTGCTCCTTCCCCATTTCCAAAATGCACTTCTAGTATATTTTAGTGGAGAGGAGACCATTTGTGCTTAATCACTGCTGTACACAAACAATTGATCATGTTACTTTTACCCTCTGAAAATGAAACTTGGACTTGCTGGTTTAAATTTTAAAACATTACCTGTGATATCGAAGAGAATTAAACAGAGCACAGTTTAGCAATTCCCTCCCCCATAAAATGCAGTTAAGAACAATTTTGTATTTTTGTGTTGACACCATAACACATATCCAGGAAGAACACAGTTTATTACTACAACACCCAAACCAAAAGCCACCACTCATGGTTACATTTTAAGCCCACCAACTCATGAATGGAATAATTTTCTCACCAACATTGTCTTCCCATTTCCTGGTGGGCCAAAGAGCAATAATCCACGTGCAGGAGCTCTAAGTCCTGTAAATAACTGAAAAGTACATCACGGCAAGTTACCTTCAAAGACTTAAAGAAGATAGTGATTTATCTCCTAAGAAAATGGTTTAAGATTGAGGAATGGCTCACTGGCTGGCACCAGCAGCAACAGGAGCAGTGCTACAACAGTACAGGATTTTAGAGAACTAAACTAACTTGACCTAATGCGTGTCACTGTTGTTTCCCACACAACAGTTACATCACATTATCATCGTTCTGTGCACAGAGGCACTGTGAAACGAGGATAACAGGATAACACATTCCTCAAGACAGACTTGCCTAACAAGTTTAAAGCATCAATTCCATTTAAAAAGGGGGAAAATGCAGGTGTGTAGTAGGCGAGTTAAAGCAATGTTCCTGCTAACTCCATATGGAAGAACCACTTCATCTCTTTTTTTTTTATTTTTATTAAATGAAACTTGAGAAGACTTAAGTTTGATCAAAACTATTTAAAACATTGCTTAACAACCACCTACTCTCTCTAAATGCTACTGATAATAATCTCCTGCTTCTCACTTTGCATTGGATTCATCTTTCCTATGCCATAAAATTGCACCCATCATATGTAGCATCAGAGCAAGCAAAGCTACACATCCTCACGGAGCACATCTCCTGTGCTTAATCCTGCAGCCTGTCTGCCCCAGTACTTTGTCTTTACCACTTTCTTCAAGAGTTTCAGAGGTCTGGGTTTGGCCTCATGCTCACCCCTCCGTTCCAGCTTCCAGTAATTCCAACAAACAAACAAAAGGAATAGCAGGGAGTCACTTATATATAACACCGTGTCCAAACACCATTGCTGGCAGGCACTCCTTCCCACGATACCCATGATAAGCAAGGGCTCCACTACCGAGTAGTGTTTTTAAGATGAGCAACCACAGTTCCGCCGCAACGACCACCATTTATCGCTGAGACACGCTGAATTTTTAAAGTTTTTATTAACAGACTAATCATACTAAACATGGTCTGAACTAATTGCTACCGTTTTATTAGCCTCTTACTCCTGAAATGGTTGTAGTCATGTCTCTCGCCTGTGTTTTCTGTTTATTCACCTCAACTCTTGCTCTCCTACAAAAATACCATTACTTGAATTGTTTAAGTATGAATTTAAGCTCAAAGCTTCATTAAGGTTAAAACTGAAGTAATACTTAGTTGATTAAATATTCCCCTCTAGTTGCCAGATCTATCATGTTCATTTACAAAGAATAAAACCAACCTCTTTTCTTCCAAGGAACATGTAAAAATTCATAGCATTCTCTGTCCTTGTTGTATCTCACCAAGGTCAGGCCCGTTGCTAGCTACAGTAATACGAAGATGACCTTACTGAAAATACCAACTGCTATCGGAAAAGAGTCGTAACTACTCTAAGCCTCACATCTCCAAGTCCTTCCCACCCAGCTCATTGTATTAGCGTTACTGAACAACAAACGTGGCATACTACAGCACTACAACAACAGAGCAGTACAACGACATTTTCCTTCTGCATAAGACCAGAGCATGCATATTTGATGCCAAAGCTTTGTTTTCCTCAGGGCTAGTATTCCTGTGACGCTATGCCAGGTTTAGGGTTTCTTCCTCACATCCCTTCAAAACCAGAAACTGCCTTAAACGAGAGAGGAAGACCACAGAGCAACTCCAGTCCCCTGTCAATGTGACAAAAGGGACCCAGAAGCAAACAAAGAATGAACAGCAATTTTGTTTGAATAATCAACACTGCAGTGAATCATTGCATGCAACTTCTCCAAGAGTCCATCAACTTTTAGCAAGTTCAACTTCAGAAAATGACCAATTTAATTTTTTTAAAAAGTGGCTCAGAATAATTCCAGTAGTATATAGACCAGACCTGAATCTAGGCAGTCACAGTAGTTAAGGTACCACCTATGGTAAATAAAATAAAAGCTGAAATTACCAATTTCCACTCAGTCAACTAAAGAGGAAATCTGCCCTCAAATGTTATACACCTCAGTGTACTTGCTTGTTCACTACTACAGTTCTTTGCATCCTCTCCTGCGGTGAACAGACTATTCAGAGCGTCTAACCAACATCTACACAGAGAACATGACCACAATACCAATTTAACATTTTTCAAATCAGATAGTGTCATGACTTAATTTACCGATACAAATCTCAGCTGTTTCACTCTTCCAGTTCTGGGCTTTGTCCTTTCCATGCCCATATAGGGTTGGGGACACAGCTATAGCTATCTGGAACAGTCAGACTCACAACTTTTCAGGATTTTTTGTTTGGTTTTTCACGGGTTTGTGGTTCGCCAAGGGTTGTTTTTGTTTTTGGGTGGTTTTTTTTAAGATATTGCCTCAGTCACATTCTCCAACATTGACTAACTAGAAGACAAGGAATTTCATGGCAGTATTTTAACACATAAATTCTTCATTCTCCTTTTCCAAGACAGCTATCGATACCAACCATAACCAGTAAATACAGGATTCAAGAATCACAACTTCATGCGTGAAGCACAATACATTTCTTTGATTCTGTGACAGTGATAACAATACTCAGTTGCTTACCTCAGGTCTAAGAGAAGGAAGGATAACAATTTCTTGCAAAGCTTGTTTAGCCAGTTCCTGCCCTGCAATATCATCAAATTTGACAGCTGGCCCACTAACAAAGAAATGGAATACTAATTAGTCTAACAATGAGATACTCTTTCTCAGCTGCAGCTGACTAATTTAATTCATTTGACTATTTATAAGAACCCTTTTGAGAAAATCTAGAACTTATATTGCTAAATATTTAAAAAAATAAGAATTTCTGATTTGAATTTTCATCCTTTTGCCAAAGTGACAACAACAATAACATAAAAAACAACCCAAAACAATCCCCCCAAAACCCACAACAAACAGAAAGTACCATTCATTCCAAGCAGACCAAGATTGTACTGAACAGAAAACTCTTTTTCTGCATTGAAAAGCCTACTTTTCTTCAGACTTACCTATCAACAATTTCATTCAGGATAAGGTTAGCAAGATTACTGTCCACATTTCTAAATATCTTCAAGTCTTTCTTTTTTCGAGGAGCAGTAGTAGGAGTAGAAGGCTTATTTGTTCTGCTGTTTTTAGGAGCAGCCTGGACGAGGGGGGGAGGGAAAAAACCCAAACACACCCAGAAAATCAACTTCATACTTTTAAAACATACCGTTCGCAAAATTACATTTCATATGCTCCAGTAAAATCTAATATGATAACATATACCAGATACGCTGCTGCTGTATTTTGCGATAGATCATGCTATCACATTCAGCCACAGGTAGAACATCTTAGGCTCCCGTGAAGAGGGGTTTTTTGGTTTGATTTTGGGTTGGATTTTCTTTGGTTATTTTGGTGGGGGTTTTTTGGAGAAAATTCATTAATGATGGTGTTTTCCCCCTGCATACTCTAGAAATAAAGCGCCACAAACTGTTTCACATTCTCAATACCTATAAGCAAGAATTTCTACTGCTGTCACGCTTTGCCAACAGGCCACAATAATGCTTAACCACATTTATGTTCTGTCCACTCTGCTCTTTATTCTACTTTACTGTGGGAGTAGCAGGTGGGAGATAAGGACAGAAGGGAAAGGGATGGGTCAAAAGAAACGCAGCATTTTTCTATCTTATTAGTACAAGACTTACTTTTGTATTTCCGTCACAGTGTAACCATAATTTGCTTTTCAATGTGGTTGCAATACGACCTGTGCACACATGCTTTGGAAGAGAAGGAGCACACAAGGGGAAGATCTGCAGTTCTGGACTAAGAGGGTTTTTTTCTCCATCCTTTACATACTGGGAGTACAATTTATTTTTCTCCTAGATAAGCTTCCCTCAGTTTCCCACACAATTTTCAAAGCAAGTATTATAATTTGCCGATGAAGCCACCCAATGCCTCCCAATTTCTGAAATCCACTTTGCAGCCTAGCTCAAGAGGCTTGGCCAAGAATTTAGGGGTTTAGTGTTGTGGTTTTTTGTTTTGTTTTTTTCACTAAAATTTCCTGCTACTACAATACTGCAACAAAGGCAGTAAAACCAAAGTTTGTTCTGGAATTTACATTGACTTTCCAAGTGTATACTGCTATATTTATGCTTACCATACCTTATGAGTTGATGCTGCAGGATTAGGTGCTGGTCTAGACACAGAAGTTGATATCCCACTGTAGCTAGGTGTTCTGTGGTGACTTGAAAGGCCTGTGGATCCAGTTTTTGCAACAGTTTTTGAACGAGGAAGGGAATTACTCGTGTGTGTTAAGGGATCCTTCTTTTTTGGAACCGCTCCGCTTTCTATAAAGAAAACCAACGTCACGAGAACATTTTCAGCAGTCATACTTTTACCATCAATTCTAACTTGAAGATAGTATTGTTGACACATATATAAAGTATTACAGCAGAATAATACAAGTTTTAAAAACAGGTTTAGTACTTTTAAGGGGTATTAACTACAGCTTTCTCTTAAAGTTAAGTTTTGCATTTTTAGAGGCTCTCAAAACCAACACTAGTTAGGCACCTCAGAAAAGCTGGAGATGGCTAAGTCCTGTAACAAGGGAAGAACACCATCTATTCATTAAGACAAAAAACGACACAACACAAGCCAGAAGATTTCCTTCCCAAGAACTCCTAAAAATAATCATTATAATAATCCTCCAATTTCAAGCCATTAGATTCAGAGCATTCATTCCTTAAGTGATGTGAGCAGGCCAGTCACTTTGTACATCAGCTAACACCATCTAGCACCTTTCACCCAGAAGCTTTACCAAGGCACTTCAGTTTGGGAAAACTAAAATAGTTATACCTGCAAGCAACTACCAGGAGCTTTTTTTTTATAATTTTATCTCACTTTAGGAATCTGAAGGTGTAAGTAAATTCTGCATGGACATCTCTGAAGCAGCTTACCTTCATACTTTTAAAATAAAGTCTTAAAACACTGTACTATGCCACTGAATTCAACCACCACACATTCTGTTCACACTTACTCTAATTCACTTCATGATGGAGCAGGAAGGTCTCAAATCAGATGACAGATAAAACATAACACATTGGCCACAGGTAATTAAACTACAAAAGGCTATTTTTGTCCAGACTAAGTGAAACAGCACTCGATTTCTACATTCTCCATACGGGATAAATGATAAAATAAGGTTCCTTGGCATAGAAATGGCAAGTGTCAAACACCAAAACAGAGACAAAGAGGTAAGAAAGTGCTACAGCAAGCATGCAGGTTGGTCAGGCTGGTTAATGATTAGAGCACCGCATCAGATCAGGGGCCTTTTGTGGTGGGAATACAGTAATGGAAGCTGTCTCGTACAGTCATCTACAATGGACACTGTAAATACTGCCTTATTTTATATCCTTTTAAAAGAATTAAGGAGCCTTTTGATTAGATAAGAGAAATATGGCATCAGAGGCAAGGAAGCTCACAATGGATTTCAGCTACAAGTTTATCCACTAAGATTTTAGAAATCTGCAATTCAGTTTGTCTTGTTAGTCTTCAGCAGCAGGCCAAAGAACTCTGATTTTTAAGGAAGTTAATGACTCTACGAAGAATTTTTCATTTATAATATTGCAGTTCTGTGAAAAACACTTTAAATAGAAAGCCTCATAATTTTGAATGTTGAGTTTAAAAAATTCAAGTAAGAATACTTCAGTGAAACAGTATCACGGAAGGATTAATGAATTACTACAATGTTCTCAGCCTCTTTAAACATAGAGTCTTCCCTATGTACATCTTCACACAGCCTGCAGTTATCCATGTGTTGAACTACTTGGCTAACAAGCTTCTAAAGCCTTTCATCAGTCACAAATCTAACCCTTTTCAGAGTTACAGAAACTCTGCAGGGGTCATCAGACACAATGTAGAGGTATCGATATGCAAAAAACAAGGGAACTTGAATATAATGAACTAGATTTACCTGTAAGATATTTCTTGTTAAAAAAAAAGGGGGGGGGGGGGCAAAAAACCCCCCCAAAAAACAACCAAAACTGGCTACTGATTAAACCACACACAGATCCAGAGGTAGTTAAATTTACTTAGTCATTCCAACTTCCAACTCAAAAACTCTTCAAAATTAGGCATACCCAGTACCTTTCAAGTTCAAAAAGCAGCATATGAATCTAGCTACTCAACACTTTGGCCTCATTTGCACCGCTGGCTTAAAGTCAACATGGGAAGGCTTCACAAACCTACAGCAGTTTCTCCTCTTATCTCCTTCACCCTAACACATTGCTCAATTATCACACTTTCGCAGAACTACCCCCATTTATCAAGAACGATACATACACACATTGCAATTTTGAGTATCACAAAACTGCACAGGTAAAGAGTACTTCAGGAAGCTGGAAATACAGGAAGGGGGAAAAAAGGGAAGAGAGAAAGGTTTAAATACAAATTATGATTTACTCTAATTGTACTTCCAGGAATCAAGACCACTGAGTTCACGTGTGGTCAGTCCTAATGGGGAGCACAGAAAGAATCTCTTATGAACTACCCTTGAACATAATTCCTCAGTGTCAACTCCATAGGAAACTTGATTTCATACACAAATTTTCATTGAAAAAGTAAATAGATGTGATCAAACTTTTCAGAATAAGTTTATCTAAAGTTTCCCTATTTATAAAGTGTGAAATGTTTAAGAACACACATGTCACTTGTCAAACCGATAGCCCCTACTGTTTCCATTATGTGAAATATATATTGCTGTTAATAAATGCCAAAATCCCAAAACACATTTCTTCTCCATTTGTATTTGTCATCTGCATACTGTTAAGACTGAAAATATGCTGTAAATAGCCTTAAAACCTCTGTAATATCTCCAGCAGTCTTTTGCCAAGTATTCTACTGTTTTGTATAAAACAGTAAGGAACTGACGAAAAGATGTTCTAATCACAAAACGGGACCACAGCATTTTGTCACATATATTCTAAACGTTGAACAACTCAATTGTCTACTTCATACACACTTAGTGGACAGTAATAGGGGCTTGATCATTTTCATTTTACTCTCTTATTCTTGACTGGACAGAATAATTTACTTTAAAGCTCCAAGCTCATGCCACTAGATCATACAGAAATGATAACTGGTCCTGAAAGCATCCCTGCCATTTTAATCTGCCATCCAAATATATACACAACACAAACAAATTACAAACAAGCAAGGAGCAAAATTTTGTCTGAGATTTCCTGTTGGTTAAATTGTGATAAGCTGCAGACACAGGTGCTCAATTTCAGATTCCCTTAAAGGGAGAAATGTTAAAATGTATTTATTATATGTAACTGTTTTTAAAGATAAAGTAAGGATATGTTTGAACGACTTTAAGAGAAGCTTGACCATACTACACACCTGGAAACATAGAAGCAATCTGGGAAACATGGAACTCTAGCTTATTTATTTAATAAAGACAAGAGTAAGCTTTGTATTTTAAAAGGAAGTCAATTATACTTTTTGCAAATATTGCACAGCAAAATACGTGCTGCAATTGCAAGATTGACAGTTATTCAGGATCAGCATTCACAATAGCCCCCAAAACAGTAATTCCTTCAAAGACCATATTCATAGAATGACAGAATACTGGGTTGGAAGGGACCTCAAGGATCATCTGGTCCAACCTTTCTCGGCAAAAGCACGGTCTAGACAAGATGGCCCCGTACCCTGTCCAGCCAAAGCTTAAAAGTGTCCATTGTTGGGGAACCCACCATTTCCCTGAGGAGATTATTCCAAAGGCTCATCGTTCTCATTGTGAAAAATTTTCTTCCTTTGTCCAATCAGAACCTCCCCAGGAATAACCTGTACCCATTGCCCCTTGTCTTCCCCATGTGACTCCTTGCAAAAAGGGAGTCTCCCATCTTCTTTGTAGCCTCCCTTTAAATACAGCAACATGGCAATAAGGTCTCCCCTCAGCCTGCTTTTCTCAAGGCTGAACAAACCCAGTTCTCTCAGCCTTTCCTCATATGCCAGGCTTCCCAGTCCTTTTATCATCTTCGTGGCCCTTCTCTGGCCCCTCCCCAGCCTGTCCACATCTTCTTTGCACAGTGGGGACCAAAACTGAGGACAGTACTCCGAGTGGGATAAGGACTTCTTTCTCGCTGACACTGATGCCCTTATTGATGCAGCCCAGCATCCTGCTGGCTTTCTTTGCCGCAGAAGCACGCTGTGAGCTTGTTGTCCACCAGGACCGCCAGGTCCCTTTGCACAGATCTGGGTAGATCCCAGCGTTAGATTCAGATTTTTCAAATAGGTACACTCAGTAATAAAAGCTACCTAACAGAAAACTTCAGCAACTAACAAGGAGCTGTTCCCTGTTTCAAGTGGTAGCACAGCTACACAGATCAGGAACACAGTTGTTCTCCTTTCGAGCTGACAGAGCCACATGAGTAAAAGATCTACTGTTGCCAAATTATGGTAATAAAAATGATCTCATCGCTACTTGTTCTTCTACTTGGGAAACTCCTTTAAAAAATTCAGTATTAAGAGTAGGATTTTTACAATTTGAAAAATATTGCCAATACCCGCCTACTATTAAAGACCTGCCAGCAAATCCCTCCAAGTGAAAACTAAGATAAAACACTAGCTACTTGTACAGTAGTAATGTTGTGCTAAGAAATGGAGATTCAATGCCCTCTCTGACCATATGTCATGCTGAGATTTACACATCAAATGTAAAATGGTATATTGGAATTGCTGTAATTCTACTAAGTACCATGTGCCCAGTACATAAGTTCATAAAACTCATAAATTATGCCTTTGGCAAGACTGGTATAATCTTCTTCCCAATCTAGTTTAAAAACTAAAAACAACAATCCACAGTGCAAAGGAAAACAAGCATGCCTAAGGAAAAAAAAAATCCAACAAAACAGCTAAATTGTTTTATATCTAATTTAAGACTGCTATGAAAGCAAGACTGACGGATATTTTAAAAAATGTATAAAAATAGAAGGTTTTTGGTCAAGGGTACTTGTTACTATTCTTAAGTTACTGCGCAGCCTTCTGCAACTGAAGGGCAGGCGATACTGCTATAATGAGGTCTTACAAAACCTCATAACAAATCTATCACATACATTTTCAATAAAAATCTCTACTTATTCAGATAAGTTGGGAAACTATGAATGAGGAAGACAAGGATAGGTAGTATTTTTTGCTAAAATCAAGTAAATTGGCCTGAAAGGCTGATAGAAATAGTATTTTGAAAGCAGCAAGAATCTCAAATCAGTAACACTTTGGAAATAAAAAAATGCACAGTATAGCTTTGAGAACAGAATATCAGACAGAATGAAGAGGCAAAAACATCTTTAAAAATAGTATCTTGAAAGTAGCAAGAATATCAAATCAGTAACACTCTGGAAATAAAAAAAATGCACAGTATAGCTTTGAGAACAGAATATCAGACAGAATGAAGAGGCAAAAACATCTTTAAAGACTTTGCCCTTTAAAGGCAAATGAAAGAAAGCAAAGCACTTTCTGACCTAAGGAAGGGTAGAAAGGCACTTTCTTGATGTTAAAACTATGAATGACCATGTTTCACACTTCATAAAATCCCTGACTTTCAGAGAGACCAGCCTGATGAGGCAACAGCGCAGGTAATACTTTTATGTGGATAGAAAAATTAAGTTTATGCGAGAGCCCTGTGGCTCAGGACCTGTGCAGTACCCCTACTTTCTCAATAACAGCAGTCCTCTTATTTCAGGTAGCCTGCAAGCTGATTTTTGTATGGTTTTCTAAGGATCTGTCATCTCCTTTGTGTTCTTTTTACTGAGTGCAGCTGTTGGTGTGAAAATACTATCTTTATTACAACATGTATAAAGGGAGAACAACAGCAAGACGACTAGCAGATTGAAGCAAAACTCATACAGTACTTTAAGAAAAGAGAGTAGCACCAATATGTTCTCATGAACAAGATTTCCTCCCCCCCTACACCCCAAAGAAAGAGACAGAGACAGTGTGAGAGAGCAAGCACGTGTGTGTAGGCACCAGCCAATTAAGAAATTCAGACAACAATTAACAGGCTGATTTTCCTGGTGCTATCAGGGACCTCACAGCTGCAGGAGAGGTTTGCTACTTTGCGCAAACCTCTAGATTCATAACTTGCGGAAGTCAGAGGTTTACCTTTGGTGGCATAAATGCAAATGGAAATGGAACAAGCCTCTTACTTCAAAGTAATCAGTAGACATCTGGTACCTATTTTTGATGACCTGCTCTTTAGTCCTTCTGTCTCTCCTCAGATCCCACCAAGTCTGCTAAATGAAAGTTTGTCTGTTAACCCACACTCCTTTTCAGAAAGTAGGAAGACACTCTCTCAGAGAAAAAAGCATCCCCAGAAGATCACAGCCCTTTGCAGTTTTTTCTCTACCCCCTCCTTCACGATTTTGAAGAAGTGGTTCAGTCATTCATCTTCTATGAGTCACTAGGAGTACGACTCCAGAAAGGTAAATTCACCAACACCACTTTCCCACAAGTTTACCAACAGCAACCACCTCCTGCTCCAGGAACTTCTGTAAATAAAGACATCTGCCACAGAACCAGCCAAATGTTTCTTCATTTCCAATAGATGCCAATGGATACTCTATGCTTTGTTACTAAGAGAATTAAGTAACTAAACTAAGGTTTTAACAGTCAAAGTTCAGTTTAACCTTCTGCAGCCTCCAATTCTGAGATATGTTGAGAAAAAGGTACAAAAAAAAAAATTAAAGGAGAGAGTTTAAAGAAAATGCTGTTCATATCAAACCACACAGACCATGTTATCAACTTCTGCGTGTACATGTATGTATTTGTTCATTCAATCTCTAGCCAACCAGGTAAAAATACAGGACTTGTACTGGATTATTTAAGGTAGAGAGTTCTCGAGGTCAATCTATATAGGAACTTATACTGATGAGCCATTTTAACTACATCTTTTTGACAAATGCAGTTAACAAAAATACCAAACATAATCTAAAGGTGCCTAGCACGACATAGCTCCACTACTTTAACTTCTCATACATAAGAAAGAATAAAAACAAACAGTAAGATGAGTTAAGAACTAGAAATGGAGCTAAAAAAAATAAGAAAAGCATGTGATTTACAGTAAGATTCAAGTTAGTTACTTGAAAAACTGAATACTACTTTAACTCAGTAGACAAGCTGGATAAATTCCATTGCTTGTTAGCTCTCTATTTTATTTAACCTAATTATAGTCTACTGTACGAATTATCAGCTGAGACAACGGTTGTGACAATAGCTTACTGGTGGCTTAAAACATTCCATGATGACAAGTCACAAACTTCACAGCAACTTTACTCCTTGTATATGAACAAACAAGTTTACTTCTGGTACTTTAGTATCCCTGGTACAGTCTTCCAGGAAAGGATAAAAAACAACCTTCCTTAACAAAAAGCAAGAGCTGTTTTTTGCCCCCTCCTTGTTTTAATCGTGTATCACTTTCTCAGAGTAAAAAAACCTGAAATTTAAAGCAGCTTAATGAAAATGTATATTCGCTCTCACAATATCATAAAGGAAGAACTACTGATGTAGGCACAATATATAACCTGTGTATCCTACACTGGCTTTGACAGTTGCTAAAACAGGTTTAATTTAATCCCTTTAAGAATATAACATGAAAATTTTTTTCTAAAATATTGCCTTAGTAAATAGTTTTGGATTCTAGGATAGTCATTGTAAGAGAGAACTGAATACTACAAAATAAAACAGTGCTGTCAAAGCCATAAAATGGCTGGAATGCATTTTATACAAAGCCTTTAAAAACAGAAATATAAAACCATTTTCTTAAAAGTTGGTGGGGTCAGAACACAACATTGCATATTTTTCCTTGTAATACACCAGAAACTGAGAGACATCCCCTCAATAGGCGCTGGTAAAACCAAACCCACCTGACTGGAGATGTCCATTGCGGCATGCCAGGTTAGTACTGTCATTATAGACCTCCATTTGCGGCTTGGAAATTTGCAAAACTGCCTGCAGCTTCTCTACATAGTAGACAGAGGGGGAGGGAGGAAAAAGGACAAAATAAACAAACAAAAAGAAAAAATGAACCAAGAAAATTTATGTATGTTGAACACACAAATGTCAAGTTTGGTTTTGTTATACTTGATACAGGGTTAAAGGTAAAAGTATTTCTATCTATTCTACATATTCAGCAAACTTGTAAGAAAATTCTGTCCGTATGAGCATGAGTGAAAACAGCTTTAAAACTAGCCATTTACGGCTGAGTTGATTACAACAATCGTTCCAGTCTAGTGATTGTAGTTACTTCCCAAAAGCTATGGTCAGAATTAATTTAACTTCATTTACTAAATATTTGTGTTGGCAACCCATTTCTGAAAGTCCTCCCCAAGGTGTTACTTTGACCAACTGCAAGGAGTCATCACTTTCCTGCATATTAAATGTTTCACTTTAGTAGTAACAGCCAGTTAACATTTCACAGAAACCTCAGCTACTCAAGCAAAACACCATATATACATTACGAAGATGTCTTTCAAGATCTTTATTTAGAAATATAATTGCCTTGATATTAAGTCAATAAAATTGCCATGAAGTCCATGTTCTTTAAGAGGATTAACTTCAGAAGCATCTGAATACAAGATTTATAAGGTTAGAGATTAAGGAGAAAGAAGTCATGATAAACTAGCCAAAGCATAACTCAAAGAGGTGTAAGGCTGCAAACGACACACAAAACAAGAATTAAGTCTCAGAACTATTTGAGGACTGTGGCTCACCTACCACTCCTGCTTTTCCCACTGCAGTGAAATACCTCTAGGGCTTATTTTTGGGGTGCTTTGCAGCGTCTCCCACCTTTATTTCACTCACACACCTTCTTCGTAAAAACAAAACATGGATTGTAAGGATGCAAGGCATATATTGTCACACTCCCCCTCCTCCCTTTTTTTTTTCCTCTCCCCAAAAGATAACAGTACCAAGAAGCGACAGGAAAACAGATGGCCAAGTAGAGGAGCGATGTCCTCTGGCAACATGAAAGCACACACTGAAAAAGAAGCCAAATGCTACTGAAAACATGCACAGCCAAGATCATAAATGCCCTGAATGGAGGAAGAATCGCCATTCAGAGCCTGCAGATCATACAAGCAACAAGCATAAACACCTCCTTGCTTCCACTTCTTTGTCTATTATAAATCTTTTTTCCAGTCTTTCTGCTTCATTCCTTTCTTCTTATGCCTGTTCCTGATCACTCACCACTTCACTTCCCTGAAAAGTATCTTTAGACCCAATAGTTTAGGTGATGGTTTAATAATAATAATATCCAGACTGAACAAGATGCGGTTTAGGAAACTGAGCAGCCACAGGCAAATACGAAAAGCTAAAGTTCAAGATCAGTATGTGCACCCAGGGTTCACTTTGTTTTAAATTGAAAGCATTGAAGAGTCGGGTACAGCAAAACAACAAAATGTTAGTCATACAAGAACAGCCTACAAACAACCACAAGCTTTGTAACTTGCAAGAAGTTACCCTAAAAAACCTCCCTCTGAAGAAGTCTAAGCAGTCCTTTTAGTACAACTGACCGCAAACACGGTGTGCTGTTTTAGCAGGAGATACCAGAAGAGTTTACTCCCTGCCCAGTGCATGCAATCTGAATGGGAAGTACATAGAGAAGCTTACAAAATGAAAATTAGTATTAATAGACTTGATAAGGTATTAGATAATGAGTTACGTTTTGGAGAACATACATTTCTGACCTTTAAAAAAACCCCATCTTTCTAGCAAGTCACCGTAGTAAAATCAACTACAGTTTGAGACTGGGATTTTACCACAATTATCAATGGTTTAGCAAGTAACACATATTCAGGAACTCCAAAACTGCAAGAAAAAAAAAAGTAATCCAACTGTTGTCTAGCTTCAATTCACACACTCTCTTCTCTTCACATTACATATTAACATGTAATTTTAATATTGCACATAAAATTATATAAAGCAAATATATCACTTTTCTTGAGAGTGTAGCTGTAGAGCCCTCTGGAATAATGAAAATAAATTGAGCTACTAAATATTATTCCAGGGAATTAACAGGACACCCTATCTCCTTCCATCTAAATGCTTTCTCCCTCTGTCCCCAGACAGTCTGGGGAAAAAAAAAAAAAAAAAAGGTTTGCAGAATCTCATTCATTATTTCTCCTTGATGACACAACATTGAGATAAACCTACCTAATAAACACCACTGCAGCCATTCTCGTATTCAGGCAACACTAGACCTTGAGTTCAAGGCAACTGATTTGTAACTAAAAAAAAAAAGTTACCCTATAACACAAGCCTGAAGCAAAACCACCATTACCTCCAAGAAAGCAGAAGAATCCCAAAAGGTGTCCATTGAAGCCCATATCTACACACAGGCACTTACTACCAGTGGGGATACTGATGAAAGATATTTGAATTATGTGTCATGTGCACTCTTCAATCAAAATACTGGAGCTACACACAATACACAGCAAGGCACTAGCGCCAACAGAGATCTGAGCTCATACAGAAAGTCTCTGGAATAGGAGAACACACTATGAAGACCATCAGAGCAATATTTACCCACTCATCTAAACAACTGCACAGCTAACACACCATACACTGTGTCAAAAACAGGGGCTGCCACCAATTCATATGGCAGAACTTGTCCCTTGACAGCTAGCACATCTCAATATTGTCACTGGACTGCCAAAGTGATCAAGTCACCCTGAGGTGCTGTGAAACACACCTGGAGTAACTTCAGCTTTCGGGCTGTGTCATAGTACAGCTTTAAACAGAACACGATGCAGTCATTTAGACTCAAGATGAAAACAGGGCTCAAAATACTACAGCCATCATCCAAGGTAAGGAGCTACAACCGCTTGGTCTAAGTGGTCATCAGTGGTGTGATGACACGTGGTGATAACACATGGGTGTGATCAGACATCACACTCCCATCAATGGTGTCAAACATCCCCGTCAGCGCTGTCATGCAGCTTACACTGATGATCCAACACACTTCAACAAATCAAAGCACTGAGCATTTTTAAGGGACAGTTATAATCCATATGATTTATTTTCACTTTCTATGTATTACCAACATAACTGGCTTGGCTGGATGGCATTTCAGTTCGGCAGTCCGCAATCACATCTCTGTCTAGCAAGCAGGATGAAACATTTGATAACACTGTCTACTTTAAGTCTGGTTTATCCTGGCAGCTAATGCAATAAAGGACTTGTCTATTCTCCCTTAAGAAATTGAGAGATTTGACAGAGCTAAAGGTAAACACTCTTTGATCTTTAGAGTTGGATTCACAGGAAAAAATCACTTTATTGAACCTTAAGAGCTTCAAGAGCCTCAGGTTTAGTTCAACTACAAAAGCATCTCTACATCACTTAAAAACTTCCAAATATCTGTTGCTGTAAGTAACAAGCTAAAAGCTTTGTTTAGAATTGCATGTGCAATTCAACTCCGGATTAACTTAAATTTCTACAAAATCCATGTAAAATGACAAAGTAATAAAAACAGATACTGTCAAAACTTGAAAGTTGGCCAGATGGTGTAACAAATATTACTCAGATAGATCCATAATGATCAAGCTTGAGAGGATTTAAGTCCACTGGAACCTCTCTCCAAACAACATATTTTTCCTTCCTAAAGGGCAGATGACTTCACTTGCTCCTTTCTATCCAAATTTTGCTCTCAGGTTCATTGTTTGAGGCAGATCCTTAGTGCAAACTGAACAAGAACGTAAGCAGAACAAAGTACTAAACTTCTGATAATTTCCAAGTAAAAATTTGTCATATTTTACATCGATTTAAGCAATAAATACTATTTTATCTGTTTAACTTCCAATCTGCACTCTGAATAAGAATACAAACAGCACGTCATCACACACTCTGGTAGTAAAGATGAATGTACCAGCTTCACTTCAACTTTAGTTTTTTTGCAACATTTATGCTTTTAATCTTTTCAATCAGAGTACAGCAAGTAAGAAACTCATCAACATCCCAGGCGCTACTACAATAACTCAGGCAAGGATGAAGCACTACCCACAAAATACAGACACTGCTACTTCAAGGTTCAAAGAACATCAAATTTTTGGAAGAAATCCTAGTTACTTGCAATTAGGATGTCAACAACAAACCATACCTTATCAAAGATTGTTGGCATGTAATAACTTTCACTCTTTTGTTCCCTAGTTTATATTACCTCTAGAAGTCAGCCTCTAACTCTAAGAAGCGGAAAATACATTTTCTGCCTGTACTAAGGTTCTACCAACAAACACTCATAATAAAGTACAGAAGCAGTAAGTGTCTTTCACTCCATGTTCCCTTCATTTTTTTTCAAAAAGAACTAAGGACACCAGGAATTCAAGGGAAACAAAAGGGATGCACTTTCTTGTGGTTGTCACAACCTCCCTGTCAATTACCAGTCAGGACCACAGAATCAGCAAGTGTAAGAGGAGAAAAGAACGAGTCTTCCTGCCTGCTCTGTGTGCTCCTAGAATGGGGAGTTAGTATAACTCAAAACAAAATAGTGCAAGATTAAAGTGCTGCAGATACACAAGTTAAACTCAAGTACATTTGTTAGTTCTCCCTTGAAGAGTAATTAAAAAAATAAATCTTTATTTTCATTTTACTGCCCAAACTGAAAGCACTCCAAAGTTCTCAATTTAGAGGATGCACTACACAAAGCTGTGTGTCTGTTGCTTGATGCAGGGGGATCTTTGTTCATCATGGCCATTTACGATGCCATTTCCAATCCTGCTTGGATTCCAACCCTACTCTGTCCATTAATAGCTTATATACAACACTTAACTCTGATAGAGCTAAAACTATACAACACTATGCTTCTGAAAATAAGTGATCTCACCTGCTAGTGTTAAAATAGAATACTACTAGATAAAAATTATGAGAATTAGGATTTCATAACATTATGGTCTACATAATGCTAAAGAAATATTACTACAGTACATACGAATAATCAGGAAAATTGTTATATAAGTGGCAGCAGAGTTAACAGAACGTGAGGTATTTACACTTGCAGAAGGCACACTCGTGATCAGCAATATATTGTAAGTTTTACTACAGTTCCAACACAGAAATCCTAAACTAACTCCAACAAGAGTTAGTTAAGACTTCCTCAGTCTATGAGTCAAGCGTGCTATGGTATAAAGACTTCTCAGTTACTTTTACACCTATCTCTTTAAGCAGAGGGAAGTGGGTCCCAAGAGTCCAATTTCAAAATCCATCAACAGCATTGAAAAAATAGTACTTACTCTCAACTAAAACCCAAACTTAAAGAGAACCTACACAGATAATGACTCCTTCACTTGAAAAATAAAGTCATATTATAGAATAATGCATTACATTAAGTTGTGTAAATAATGACAAACTTTCCAAAGTTATGAATTGTAACTGGTACCTAAAAGCTGCAAGCGATCCTTGGCCATTGCCAAATTTGTCATCATTTTAGATTGCAGACGTCGAGCCCGTTCACACTGATCACCTTACAAAGAAAAATCAATGTTAAAACACAATTTGGCAAATTAACTTTTTTAAGTGCTAATATCTTACACCCAGCCTTCCCTCCTCTTCCTCCCACCCCTTACCTACCCCCTCCTAAGGAACATCGTTGCAAAACTTATGAAAAAAATCTCATGCTGACCCAATTTATGTTCTTTGTCACTGCATTTTTCTAAACAGAAGTCTAATAAAAAAGAGTTTTAAAAAGCTTGAAAAGTGACTGAGAGGTAAGTACAATTTGGAATAATTCACTTTGGCAAAATTAACAGATTTAAATTCAGTTGACTGTGTCCCTTTACATTTCAAAACACACAGAATTACAGACATTAATATCACCACTTCCTAAAAAATAATATCTGTTCAAGTCAAGCTTTTTTTTTTTTTTAACTGTGCAATTTAGATGGGTTGTATCAAATGCCACCGGTATTGCTGCATAAGTAACATGTCACTATACAGTGTTCACAAACACTTCTAAACATAGCTGAGGAGCAAAGCAGCAGTCTGCAAAAGCGGTTAGTTACAGATTTGGGGTTTTTGGGGCGGTTGGGTTATTATTATTGCTATTATACTATTTTGAGGACAGAAATTCTTAGCAAGTCCTTCGCTACACCTGTTTCTCTATGGTACGTACCTGCTTCTACACTACAGCTTAAAAGGTTTCCATATACACAGATGTCTTTCTGCCTTTGTTGGAAACATTCATCTAATTTGGCATAAGCTATTCAGAAACACAATGCCAGACCATTCCAAATTGGGGTGTTTCTTTTTCAGTAATACTGAAGGGAATACAAAATTCTGGATAAGTGAGAACATGAACTGTCAACTTTGGCAAATCAAATCAGAACTCAGTATTTTGGCATTCCCATTATATAAGAAATCAAGTGGTTTATTTTTCATTAACTGCTTTATGATTTTGGATAGCCTGAAAATATTTGGAGTAAGATTTGCATCTGTTACAGACCAGAGCATTAAGGTAGAACAGAGAAATGGATCAGTGTTCACCTACAACTAAAAGGGGAATAAGAAACACTCTTACGAATGAGTTCATACAGCAGACCATTCCTAGCACCTACCATATTTATCCTCACTTCGAAGAAGCCATAAACCAAAATCTTTTCCACAACACTCAAAACTGGCTTACCTTGACCAATTACTAAGACAGCTATTCCTTTTTCCAGTTCTTCAATTCCTTTCTTATACCATTCAACAGCTTGTTCCTTTTGTCCTGCTTAAAAAGGAAGTGAACCCATTATTTTCTGTAATGAATTAAAGCTTAGGAATGGTTCCATATAATGCTATGTAAAACAAGTAAGAGGACAGAAGAAATATTGGACAAAATTCTATGATTTAAAGAAACACTTAAAGGGACACCGTCAACTTTATATCTACTTAGCTTCAAATAAGCTTTTCTATTACAAACAGGTACTACACCAGCCTCAAATCACTTTTGCCTGTTTTAGGAATACTTCCCCATCCACCTTGAAGAGATCAGCCCCCTAAAACAAAAAAACAACCCACACACACACACAAAAAAAAAAAGGTAAAAAAGATAGCCTACACATATTCATTCACAACAGAAATGGTGAAATTAACAGTTTTTCTTTCTGGAACATCAAATTGAGACATGCTTCTTAATCTTCCGGTGGTAGCCAATACCAAAGTAACACTAGAAGCCCAGAAACTCAAGAAGAAATTATTACATGAAACTACAGATACTCCACAAGTGAGACCAGACACTTTTCTTCTGGTTCACTTTTGTACAAACAGCCCACTTGTCACGAGGCTATTCCTTTGTTCATCCGATCATGAAGCTGCTGTACTGCAGGTGTATGTCAACTTCCACATAAAGTACAACACATCTAGAATTAAGAGGACACCTCTGTACCCGCAATGTCCTGGATGGATACAACAGCAAATACAACCATGAACACGCCTATGCCTAACCTATACTACCTGACACCATGACAGCAACTGGAGAGATATTCACACCTACTTCATATTGCTCCCCGTCTATAAATTCTCTGCATTAAAAAGATACTTGTCTGCATATGGAAACCTAGTTTTGCAAGTTAGCTGTATCACACTAGGCATGCCCTTCCACACAGGTAAACAGTGCATTAGGTACTACAATTTAAACCTGATTAGCATTAACAAGTTGCTGGTGCTAGAAAAGCCAAAAATGCCTAGAATGAAACCTTCAGGTATCATTACCCTAGTTTCAGAAGAGATAACGTTTCACAAAACGATTCCTAAGTGCCAGTTACCAGTGATTGTGTCGCTTCTGCACTGAAATCTTTTAATAACTTCAGTCCCAAACCTATTTTCTAGCAAATTTTAGTGCCAGTAAAAAATATTTCAATACATTTCTAGAATCCTCTTGTTTTCTCTTGCTCCTCTGCAGATGCAAAATCTGTTAATTACATTTGTCGAGATCCCCTGTGCAGGTAATCCCACATTTTTCTCTTCTTAATGACACAAACCACAGGACCAACACCTTTGTGCTGTACAGTCATGTACACCACACACCTTGGGAATCATTTTATTACTTTCTCTGCCAGCCTCACATAACCTGACTGTTAAGGACAAAGCTAGATAAATTAAATCATTGAAGTTGAGTGACGTGGATCCTCTCTGTAGCCTTTTTTTTTCTTTAAGCTTCTCCCCATGACCTATAGAAACAGTTTCGACTGCATTGTAGATCTAACGCTGATTACGGCTATTAGAAATGAAATCTGAGATGATTCCAGGCACCTCTGCTATTGCTTGAATTGCTTTGCTGTTCTGATGAGCAGCTGCGAACCTGCCAAGGTCATCATTAAAATCTCACCTCCACCTTTTAACTGGAGGAGTTTTAAAAGCAATATACCAAAGCAAGCTGTTTGCAAAGGGGGTGCTCTGAATCCGCACAGAATGGTTTACTAGTCCTCAGTGACTAAGACATTAAAAGTACAATAAAAAAGAGTCACATTCCTTAGAAGCCATTGATTCGCTGTGCTTGGTCTGACTGGGATAGAGTTAATTTTCTTCATAGCAGCCCCTATGGTGCTGTGTTTTGGATCTGTGACTACAACACTGTTGATAACACACCAGTGTTTTGGCTATCGCTGAAGAGCTTGCACAGCCTCCAGGTTTTCTTTTTCCACTCTAGATCCCTAGCAATTAGGCTGGTGGTGGAAAAGAAGCTGGGAGGGGACACCGCTAGGATGACTAACCCAAACTGGCCAAAGGGATGTTCAATATTGCATGATCTCATGCCCAGCAATAACATCTTGGGTGGAGGAAGAACAGCTGGGCATCGGTAACCAATTGCCTTTGCATCACTTGTCTTGCCTCCAACCTCTCTCCTTCACTTATTAACGTGTCTTTATGCTGAACCACAAGTTTTCTCACTTTTGCTCTTCCTGTTCTCTCCCACCCCACCGAGGGGAGTAAAGAAGCAGCTCTTGTAGGTGCTTAGCTGCTGGCTGGGGTCAACCCACCTCACATGCCTTCCCGGTCCCAGGAAAAGATGTTAAGCTCGATTTTGAAAATACAAAACAAGAATACTAACTTTCCCAATAATTAGAAGCATAAAAATCACCAGAAGTATTATTGTAATTACTGAAGCATGCACAGCTTCCAGAACAGCAAAAATGCCATATAATTAACAGTTATTAGACAATCCAGAAATCCCAACCATTTCACATACTATGCCTAATAAATTGTTTTCTGTTGGAAGCTATAAAAAACTTGTTTACATATCAAATAAATTCAAAGGTATGCATGGATTCCAGTAAAAACAGATAAGCAAATAACAAATTATGTAGAAAGTGAGTTCTTTCTCAGTGAAACGAATATTGAATTTGCAGGGTTTAACAGCTCTGCCCCTGCTTGTGTTAGCAGCAAAGATCTTTTTTTTTTTTTTCTTACTAAATGTATGACCTGTGCAGCTAATTCATATATGACAACCCTAAAAACACCCACAAAGCAAGTCCATGATTGACATTGGTATGTGAAGGCTTACCCTTCAAACCACCAACAGCTATAAGCCACAACAGGGGAACAGGCACCTGATGATGAGACTTAGCCACTCTTCACTGAGCAATCAGTAACAACGCTCAAGTTTTAAGCTATCTCACCTTCTTTCATGCTTTGCTCCTGCCACCCTCCATGCTCTCACGCTGTACACCTGTTCTGAACTAACCTTGCTGCACGTGGTGGGTTTTTTTCCTCCCAGAGCTTACCACTGCCACTCCCAAACTGTCAGTGCAAAGCAAGACACATCCCTCGCTTTGATGGTGCTCTCGGCATGCAGCTTCCATTGAAGGCCTGTTCCTATATTTTTAACCTCCTCCTCTAGGACAGCTGTTTCACTAACGCTCAACTGAAAGGGCATAACAAAGATATTCTAATGTTTCCAGAGAATTTTAAAATGCAGCACACACCCCTGAGGACTACCTTTTGGGTTCTGTCAGAGTTGTGCTACCGCATCCAGACTAAACAGTTAAATCAAATGCACCAGCAATTGCTGCTTTTTTTTTTTTTATCCTCTAGACAGAAAAAAAAATCCTGACTTCTGTTCTATTTAATTGAACCCTAAACATGCTCCTTAAGATCTTCTAGTCACATAGTTTTTTTTAAGAGTAAGCATGTCAAACAGTTTAAGAAAAATGTTTTTTTAAAGCAACTGACAAAATATGAATGAATATTTCTTCCCTTAAAAGTGAAATGACTCCAAACGGGCAGTTTTGAGCCCCAGGTTTCCTGAAGACCGACTGTAACGCTCCCATCCCTTGTCAGACAGCACATTCAGGGATGCTCCCTGATTACTGTCCTGCTGCTTTTGTTGTCTGGGTGGCCTGGTTGAACCGAGAGCTAGTTACGGTCACAGCCCCCGATTTTTCATCGCCTCACCCCGACCTCCGCACCACAAACTTTGAATTAAAGTTATGACAGGGAAATGCAAAGACTTCCCTGGCGTGGTTAGCCAG
>NW_010135551.1:0-2648 GCF_000699245.1 Pterocles gutturalis
CAATTTCAAAGGAAAAATAGCAATTCAAAGTAGCCATAACACTTAATACATCTGAACCTTAAACTATCACTGATCACTTAATATATCACTAAATTCTAAAAAGCACCCAAGGAGATCCCTCTCAGTAGTCTCATTCACAAATTCAAACAAGCACATGGATAAGATGAGACCCAAAGCTGCATTTTTTTGTTTTACCGTGTTTAGAAATAACAGCAGTCACAGTATAACAGCAGTAGTTCAAAAATAAAATATTATGTGATAGCAAAACGAAGATAACATGGAAGACAAAACCAGGTTGTATAGTCTCTGTTCTTCGGCGTCTGCACCAAATGTGCCCTACGTTTGCTGAAGTACCACACGAAAACAAGTTAATTGGAACTTCAATAAAATACAGGCAACTAGTTTCCCTTTTGAAAATGAAGCAGCATTATTTATACTTATACCTTTAACATTAACGTAATCTTTAAACTAAAACTTCAGGTATTTCCTGTACACTCTAACTTTTTCCTCTTACTGTCTTTCTCTTACAGGGTTTTTTGGTAGCAGTTTTGTATTGCTTTGCAAATGGAGAGGTAAGTGACAACGCCATGAGAAAAGTTTTTAGTTGATTACTAAAGTATATTAGTGACACCAAGAAGGATTAACACACTGACTAGCTCTGCTTATTTGAGAGCATGAGTACATTGTTTTGAACTGGTATAACTGCTTTGGAGGAAGAGAACAGCAAGACCTCTCACAGGTCTGGGATCCAAATGCAAAGCATTTCCACTGACACTGTGGAGGTATGGATACCCTGGGTGTCTGAAACACCACTGGAAGCTTGTGGTCAGCCACCTAAACCCCACTTCTTTCGTCAGATGGAATCCCAGACTTCCTGTTTGGCCAGGCTAAACACTCTCTTTGTTTACCCCTAAAGTCCATATGAAGTGACAAAATTTGGGGTGCTTTAATAACTTAAACAGCAACATGTTGAAAAAATAATTTCATGCATGCACTGCTCCGGACATCCATAAACTTAATGCAAGGGGCTTCCTTGTCTGGAAGTTGTCTCCTGCTATGTCTCAAGGGACAGCTGGGGGTTCAATTTGCTCCATGCAGGATTTAGCCAGATCAGTGATGCCTCTTATGCAAGAAGACGTCAGCAGAGAAAGCTAACCTCCTGCCCAATGTAGGATTAAGGCTGAATTCAGAAAAGATTGCTCAAGTTTTGTCCAGCTGAGCTTCAACATCTCGCCCCCTGCCAGGACAGAAGTTCCACCACCTCTCTGGTCCTCTTCCAGTGCTTCACTGCACTCAGGAGGAAACACCTTTTTCCATATATTCTGTTAGAGCTTCCCCTATTTGTTTCAATTGATGATCGCTGTCTCTCGTGTCCCTACCAAACACCTCTATAGAGTGCCTGGCTCCATCCCCTCCATAATCTCCTCATAAGAAGTATCTAGGCCTTCAGCATAAATGACCCCATTCCCTCAGCCTCTCCTCAGGGCAAATGCTCCAACCCTGACCTCTGCTGATATGTTCAAGCCTATCAACACAGTTCTTGTACTGTGGGTCCCAAAATTCCATGCAGTATTCAGAGGCAGTCTCACAGTTACTGACTAAAGGAGAGCAATCCCTCTTCTTGACCTGCTGGCTCTGCTCCTGCCCATACAAGCCAGTGCCTTCATCACCGTCACAGCTGTGTGCTGCCTTTGCCTTATTGCACTGACTTGCTGCAAGCTACCCCAGAAAATGATGCTATGTAGGATGTGGAATTAATCTCACTTAATTTTAAATGTTTTCTAAGTTGAATCTCACTGTCTGTACCTCCCTTATATTTGGTCTGGGTGCAGACCTCCACTACTTGCAATAAACAGACACGTCTCCAGCATCAGTAGTGCTTCAGAGGTGGCACAGCCAACTGGCATGGTGCACCCTACACTGACACAGGTACAGGAATTTGGACACCTTCTTAAAGGCACCAGCAAAACACACGTGATGGTAGGCCATATGTTCCTAATATTTAACAAGAAAAACTGGAGCAATTTCAGAACGACTTAAATAAAAAACAGAGCTGGTGCTTGTCTGCAATACAGGAGTACTCGTCTAACATTTGTGCAGGGCACAGAACTGCTAGAAACATATACCAGTTAAAAGTTGCTCTTTTGGCCTTTTATCTCCTGGTCCAGCTGAGATCTCAGGCCAAAGGGTCTGCTGGTTAAAGCCAGGGCACGTTCCGCTCCTCTGCGTGAGCCTGGGGCTGGTCCTTCATCTGCAGCACTGGCTTGGGTGATGCAGGCAGCAGGATGTTCAGTGCTGAGGATTTAAGACAGACTGCCAGACAAAAAGCTTTAACAAAACAAAGTACATATCCAAGCACAACTCTCCAGCAAAGCTGCAGGGTCCTCATTTCCAGTCCTTGGGCTTTTCTCCTCCTCATCTCATCAAGCTGTAAACATCACAGTCACTTGAGCTCTCCCTCACAGGCATCAGGGTCACAGTCTATCAGAGACTCAGGGGTAGGAAAAAGCTTCCTACATTAGAGCGAAGAGGGCAGACTTAGCAAACAAGTCTGTTTCTACCCTACAAGGACCTCTCCAGGTGCGAGGCGCACCCCAAAGGGGCCAGAAACTCATCACTTGCACAAGCCCTCTCATTCAACAGCTAGC
>NW_010135552.1:0-235 GCF_000699245.1 Pterocles gutturalis
CCCCCACGGCCCCGCTGCACCCCTGCACAGCCCCTCTGCACCCCTGTACAGACCCTGCATGAACCCTGCACCCTTGCATGGACCCTGCACAGACTTTGCTCAGATCCTGCACCCCCGTAGGGACCCTGCATGAACCCTGCACCCCTCAGGGACCCTGCACAAATCCTGCACCCTTGCATAGACCCTGCACCCCTGCACCCTTGCATAGACCCTGCACCCTTGCATAGACCCTGCA
>NW_010135553.1:0-4807 GCF_000699245.1 Pterocles gutturalis
TTGTCACCAACCACCTGCTTGTTATCCATGTGCCTTCGCACAGATCCTCAAACCTTTAGCCCCAAGCGCTTGGCTCACATTTATTGTTCCTCCTCTCGCATCCTCAACTTTGAACGTCTTGCTCCTTTGTTGCGTTAAAGAGCTGCTGCCTCCCCGCATTGAGCTGGAAGAGGGGAGATGGAGACGAGATGTGAGGAAGAAATGTTTTCCTGTGCGGGGGGTGAGGCAGTGGCCCAGGGTGCCCAGAGAAGCTGTGGATGCCCCATCCCTGGAGGGGTTCAAGGCCAGGCTGGATGAGGCTTTGGGCAACCTGGGCTGGTGGGAGGTGTCCCTGCCCATGGCAGGGGGTGGGACTGGGTGGGCTTTAAGGTCCCTTCCCACCCAAACCCTTCTGGGATTATTCACACCCCCTCTTCCCCCATTCGAGGGGCTGTTTGCAGAATACCCTGGAGTGCCAAGTGGACGGATTTCCCAGGAGGACGTTGGAAGAGGGACGTTGGCAGCCACCGTCCTGCCACCTGCTGATGTAAAACCCCAAAGCCATCAACACTTGTCCTCTTGAGGCTTCCTCAGAAAGTTTGGGGTGTAAGTTTTTGAGAAAACGGTTTTTCAAGTGGCTTTGCGATCCTGCAACCTGTGCTGAGCCAGGATGTGGGTCCCAGCTGCGCAGCAGGTGACACCGACACCGCTGTGCCAGGATCGAGACGCTGGTTTCAGCGCCCTGCTCCCTCCAGCTCCCCTAATCCCAGCAAACCCGGGAGAGCTGGCTCCCAAGCCAGAGGCATCACCAAGCTCTACTTAAAGAAACTATTCTCATGGGAAATAAATTTCTAGAATCACCCGTGACGATGCCGGCGTTTGGAATCCCGGCAGCGGAGGAGAGGGAAGGTCCCCTGAGGATGTTCCTGCGGGAGGATGTGTGTCCCCGGAGCACAAACTGAACTTGTGTTTCCCCACCGGCTGCCCGGGAAGTGATCTGAGGAGTGTGGGATGGAGCGAGTCCCCTCAGGGATGTAAATACATGGATGTCAGGGCTATATGGTACATATCTAGGGTTTGGACCTAGATCCAGCACCCGAGACCCATCGGTGGGTTCTTGGGACAACTCCTCGCAGACGTGGCCAGAACACAGCTTGTATTTAATTTCCATTGTGACATCAGCTGGATTTGGACAAAAAACAGGTCCTGGGAGGAGGCGTCAATGACAACAGGCACCTACGGAGGAAGTTGTACAGATTGACTTCAGATTTCAATTTTATTTTTTTTTTAACCTTTTCCCTTAAACCAGCACCAGCTTCTGCCGGCTGACCTTGGGAGGCACTGTGTGACCGAGGGGTCTCAGCCTTTGGCTTAAAGACGGGGCTGGAACCCACCCCTTTTGGCTTTTTCCCAGAATTACAAACAAACTGAAAGAGAGGTGGGGAAAAAAAAAAAGTAAAGTCAAATGTGTTGCTGCAAAGGTTTAAAACCAACAAAGTGGCTCCGTGAGTCCGGGCAGGGGCTGGTGGCCGTCGGCAGGGGACCAGAGCCAGCGGCGATGGACAGGGGACACAAGGGGCAGCGGGCAGCCCTGGTGACAAATCGATGCCAAACCACTTTGTCCCCGTTTGGAAAAGGACTCGAGCTGAGCCCAAACACTTTGTGCTGCTGTTTACCAAGGTCTGAGCGGAGCTGTTTTACCTCGACTTTGTTTTTTTTGTCCGAACCACTGACTCCTTACTCTTATTAAACCAAGCCGATAAGCACAGCCGGATCGTGCCTGCTGGACTTTTTTAAAAACCAGGCTCCTTTCTGGCTCCTGCTTCTCCTGATTTAATTTTCTCCTTTTCTTGCAGATTCCCCGAGCCCCTGGCGCGACTGCTTATTGCACTGAAGGCGGGAGGCAGCCCCTGCTGCTGCCGCACGAAGGATGCGAGCGGAGAAGAAAAAAACCCAAAATCCAAGCTGGCAGAAGGGGAGGGATCCTTGGGAGCAGGTCAGGTCCCCGCCACCCTGCGCCGCTGCCGATACCCGGCCTCACCGGAGGGGCTGCCCAGCATCAGTAGGCATTTCTGGGTTACTTGCTTTTTAAATTATTTTTCCTATATTTCTCTTTGTTATGTGGTGTTTTTTTTTTCTTTTTCTCCCAGTTCACTTTTTAAAAAAAATAATGAATAGAGCTGCTGGGGTCTGGGGAAGCACCACAGCTAACCTTGGAGCTTGCAGCCGGACTCAGGATGTGTCAAACTAAGATCTTTAAACGGATCTTTTATTTTTCCCCAAAATGAGCAGCATCTATTTTTCTAACTTCATCCCTTTCAAAAGGAGAAGGGTCTGTTGGATGTCAAAATTCCCTGTAACGCTAATGGCAGAGCAGCTCCTGCCACACTTTATCTCGGTGTTGGTGTCCCCTCGTTTTATGGCTCAGGTCCTGCAGTGGTGATGCTTCACCTTGGCCATCCTAGGCTTGAACACCTCAAATTTCACAGAATCCTAGAGCCACAGGATGGTTTAGGTGGGAAGGGACCTTAAAGCCCACCCAGTGCCACCCCCTGCCATGGGCAGGGACACCTCCCACCAGCCCAGGTTGCCCAAAGCCTCATCCAGCCTGGCCTTGAACCCCTCCAGGGATGGGGCGTTTTTGAGGTTATCTCCCAGCTGCTCTTAAATTTCCACCTTTAGGCTGTGGTCAGACATCCTTCTCCTGGAGCCAGCTCTGGTTTTACTGGGGATGTGGGACAGGGGGGTGTGGACGTGCTGGTGGATCTGTTTTGTGGGGGTTTTTTTTGTTTTTTCAATTATTTTTTTTTCCTGCAGAGCTGTACAGGGAGGGTGATGCCCAAGCTCAGGTCGGGCACCAAAGCAGAGGCCAGAGGGGCCCAGATGTGCCTGAAAAACGTAGGCACAGAGTCATTTAGGTTGGGAAAGACCTTTAAGATCATCGAGTCCAACCATAAACCCAACTCTCCCCAGCCCACCATTCAGCCCTGTCCCCGAGTGCTGCAGCTTTGAAATCCCTCCGGGGATGGTGACTCACCCACATCCCTGGGCAGCCTGTTCCAGCGCTTGACAACCCCTTTTTGTTGAAAATAAAATTTCCTAATAACCCATCTACAGCTCACCTGGTGCAACATGAGAGCGGGGCAGCCTGTGCTGGGTGCAGCCCCAGCCGCCGAAAAAAAAGAGGCTCTGTTCCCTCCTGCAGCTGCTGGTCACCAGCCCCACCCAGGCAGGGGCAGGAGAGGATTGGAAAGCGATGAGGAAAAGGCTTATAAATAGAAACAAGAGAATTATTGAGGCTGGCAGAGCTGCTTTTGACGTCAGAAAGCAGGAGGCTGCGGCAATGCAATCACGGCGCGAGCGCCGGCGCTCCTGCCCCGAGCAGGTCATTGTGCTCCGGCTGCACCCGAGCTCCTGGCACCTGGCACCCGTGGCCACGTCTCGGCCGTGTCCCATGGCAGGCAGAGAGCATCAGCATCCCAAAAAGTCAGAGCAGGAGAAATTAATGCAGAAAGGCGCATCCTCACCTCCTTCTTCTTTGTCAAAGGCTGGATTGAGGCTTTGGGCAACCTGGGCTGGTGGGAGGTGTCCCTACCCGTGGCAGGGGGGTGGCACTGGATGGGCTTTAAGGTCCTTTCCCACCCCAACCATCCTGGGATTCTGTGATTAATGACTTTACTTTCTCCATGTGTTTTTGCCTTTTTTCTCATCAGCTGCGAAGGAGCTGGGACCAGGCAGGGGAGCACAACCTGCCCTGGTGCTCGCCTGTCGAAAGCATCGGCCTCAAACCCCTTTGCAGCTGTGGCCCGAATCCTCCCCTGGCACCATCTCAGCCTGGAGCAAGGAAATCTGGGACCTTCCCAGCCCCAGCTTTCACTTCCAGAGGATCAGCCACAGCCCTCCAGCTGTTGGGTTTTACGGGCAAATTGTGTTTTCTTGACTTTGTTCATCCTTTGAACAGTTGCACAAGCCCTCATCTGCTTAATCGACCTCATTCCCAGCATGGAAGAAGAAGGAGCTGGGTGGGTGGTGAGGGGTTTGGTTTGGTTTTTTTTTTTGCATGTGTGCGTGTGTTTTGATTGTTTTGTTTGGTGTTTTTTTTTTTATTTTTATTTTTATTCCCATCCAGGAGCCTTCCATACACTCTTCCACCGCATCCCATGTAAAAGATGCCGGGCTTGGCCGCTCAAGGCAACACCGTCCGCATTTAACCGACCCCAAAACGTGGGATGATTCATGGCCGCACAAGACAGACACGTTTCATGGGCTGCAGGAAGCACGACTGCTCCTGGATCTCAAAGCCGCTCTCCTTTTTGCAATTAATTAGACGATGCTATCAGCTGGTTTCCTACACAAGAGCTCTGTAAGAATGATGGACCTGGACTGAGACAGGTGCTGTTCTCATGGAGAAGAAAAAAAACCACAAACCCTAAGGAAATAGCCCAAACATTCAGAGTGTTGCAAAAAAACCCAAACTATTGTAGCCAACTGGAAAATTCCTTGGAGTGGCTACCAGGACCCTGAGGGAGCAGCCTGGCCAGGGACCAGCCAGCACACCTCACCCAAACTAATCCAGAACTGGTGATTTTTCTTCTACTAAAGCTTTTTTCCTCTTCCCTGCACACCCAGGGGCAAGGCCCTCTGCTCCTCTTTACCCAAGAGTGTAAACTTTTAAGTGGGGAAAGAAAAGAAAAAAAAAAAAAAGAAAAAAAAAGAAAAAACCACACACACATCCAAAAAACGCTAAAGATTTGTTTATCTTATCCCTGGCAGAGTTGCAGAAGCGGTTCCCCACGAAGTCAGTCATGAACAGGTTGAGAGCCTGTGG
>NW_010135554.1:0-7180 GCF_000699245.1 Pterocles gutturalis
CCCGCGGGTGCATCCCATCAGGACCCAGGAATATCTGGAACATGTGCAGAGCTATCTGGAATATAGAGTAGTCAGCTCAATCCTCCTATAATCCCTCTCATATGGGAAAAGATAGGAACAACTCATACCCACTATCTAATTATCACCAAATGAAACTGCAATCTGTGTAAAGGCAAGCCCTTCTAACAAGCTTCAAAAAAGACTTTTACTCCACATTTACCATTAATTATGTTTATGTCCTTCAAGCTCACCTAATTCTATTATTCTTCTGTTATTAACACACACTTTGGCAATGACAGCAGTGTAGAAGTGCTATATCACAGACATTTCTAGCAGAAAATGTTTTTTAAAAATTTGCATCCTGTCCATGGCTGGCAAAACAGTATCTTGATTCTTATGTGGGCATCAGAGGTATCTAATTGTATGAACGAGAAAACCTTTATGAAGGGTTGCCACAGATATTTGTTTATGATATAAGAAGACAAAGATTAATAATAATCATGATAGCCTAACATGAGATAAACATTTTTCTTCCTGTTTATTGTATATCCAAGCAACTGATTCTCAAACCATTTTAAAAATACTGGACTTGTGCCATGTACCTGGTATTCAAAATTTTGGTTAGCACAAGAAAAATGAGTTCATTTCCTAAAGCTGATGTGAAGTGGATCAGAAGTTATGCCAGCTGGAAGGTACGGTTATAAAATTGCACTTTTCAAATAGAAGATAAGTACTCTAAAGAACTCAGAACTGTGTTCTCCAAAACCCTATTTTTTGTTCAATACTTCAGTGAACAATAGTGGACAAGTAAATATACCAAGTAGGACCAGAAAAAGCTGTTCTTCACAATGAATAAAACTAACCGCAGTGCAAAAAAAATTTGGATTGACAAATTGAATGTTGGCAAGCGAAAGATGGATATAGCACAGATTCCAGTGATATAATGAAATTAATGCGTTTTTACCCCACTTGCATCACTTTTTGCCTCTTTCCTTTTGACCTAATACTGAGGTGGAGAGCTTTAATTAAAATGCTTTATTATAAGTGAGTCTGAGCACAGGAACGGAAAGATTAAGAAGCAGCAGGCAAGCAAGGAAGAGTATAACGAGAGAGAGACTCTGGTTTCTGAGAGCAGAACGAACTGTGGCTAACACCCTGAATTCTCCTAGCAGCTTTGCACTGAATAAATAAAGGGAGGTACATTATAAAAGGTTACACAGGTCAAAATATGAGTTTACCCTTAACTGGAAGATGGATAGCAAAGACTTTATCTTTTGTAAAGATTTAATTGCTTAGAGTTTTTCTGCCTTAAAATCTATATTAAAGTGAGGGAAGACAGGCAAAAAAGGATTATCTAGAAAAAATCATGTATATGGATAAAAAAGGAGCTTTCTTAATTTTGAAAGTGGAATGGGAGCAGTGAAGCAGGTTTGTAAATTCAGATACGAATTTATTGTTGATTTGTAGTGTGATTTTGAAATGCAAAGTAAGCCACGCCCACCAGTGGAAGGAGCATTAATAAAGGCTGCACATTTTAAAAAGATGAAAGTTTTTATTCTTGTTCACGTGCTTTAAAATCTCTAGTATATTGAGAGTTTTGCAATAGTCATGGGAAACTGTGGTCTTTGCCTTCCACAGGCATATAAGGAAGAATAATAATTGGAAAATGACAGTTCTGTTTTCTTCCTCTCCACACCCCCCACCCCCAGAGCTTATCAGGACACATTAGACAAAAATCCTGTCTAAATAGGACAAAAATTCTATTGGGTTTTGGTTTTTTGATCAAGTTTGTCGTTTTTTGACCTAATGAATGCAAATATTATGACTGGTATCTGCAACAAATATGCTAAGACAAATAATATACACAAATAACAACTTAGTTTGCATTCATTTTATGTTTGCTGTTACTCTTTTTCAATACTTTTGTCAAAAAGTCTGAAAACATGCGCTCTGTGGCCTTTATCACTGATGCAATGGTCTCAGAGACTGTAAGGGATAGTTTGGTCCTTGTAGAAAATCCCAGGGGAAATCTGAGTTGTCTGGGCCAACTGTTAGGCAGGAACCTCTGTATTTACTATTGAAATTCTCCAGACAAGTTTACAGATGGTTGATGATCTTTCTGAAGACAGTGCATGGAACTGATTTTTGCCAATTTTCAAATGAATCTGGTGTCATTTTTGTCTATAACTGATTTGTAATCTCTTTTAATTTCTGGGTATTTATATCAGAATATTTCTATACTCTGATCATTTTTTAGAACCTTGTATAAAGTGAATTTATCTGCCAAAGTTGCTAACTTAGCTTCATTCTTAACTATTCCTTATTCTCTTTGAAATTAGTGAAAGCTTCCTAATAGTAGCTCTGTAGGATATTTGCTGATGATACACCCATTACTGGTACGGTAAAGCCAGTATGTAATGAAAATGCCTCACCTGTACTTTGAGCTAAATTTAGGTCTGTGAACATCTCGGTTGCAGTGCAGGAAATTCTGAGAACATGGACACAATCAGCATGCATCCCCAGGGATATAGCCTTGTAGGCGGATGCTGCAAAGAAAGGTTATTCAACAGCAATTTCCATCCCTACCTGGATATTTTATTCCCAAATTTACTGAGCCATGAGCAGAGGCATGGAGTGCTGGGGGTCACGGGGTGAATGCTGCTTTGACTCAGCACTCTCTATTGCCCAAGAGATATGAGGCTGTTTGAGAAAGCATCCTCACTATTTCTTTTCTCTTGGGCAGGATTATGTCTGACCTGAATCAGTTTCTGAGATGGAGATGATGAGGCTGGTAATAACGTCAAGCCTGAAACATATTGCTCCACCGCATAATCAATGCAGGTGCATAAAAATATAGTGTGACAGTAAAGCCTTTATGCTTTTAAACACTCTAGAATGCAAGAGGATCTAAACCTTGCCAATATCTTAGCATTCTTATAGGTATATACTCCACAAATTAGCTTTTGTTGAATTATAATGATATTTTGTTGCTTTTCTACTGAATATCATACACAGTAAGGGCACATTAATTCTGGATTAGACTGATAGCCACTGTTTGCTGTGCTGACTTTTTTTAAAATATTATTTTATGGCAACTTCAGGAAGAGTAGCATCACATTATTATGATGATCCAGAGGGACAGGAGTCAAGCCATACATATTAGTGCACCGTATAAACACTGTCACTTATTCATGTAAACACAGTCATTACAGGACTCCTCTACAGCAGAATTTCATTTTTACTTTAAATGGCTTCACCAACTTTGACAGTAATTTCTTTTTCATATAAGATGTGTGGAGGCGCACCTTTGCTCATGTCTAGTATTACCTATTCAGTGTAAGAGCATACAATTTTCTCATCAATGTGACTCCTAGAAATGGTTAGTTGGGCTGTGAATGCAATCCCAGAGAAGGTTAGCATTCTACAATTTCACTAGAAATCCCACTAGTTATTTCCTCCTATTGGTTTTTTTGCACACATTATTTTAAAAGGAATAAGTGCAAATCATTGCTATCTAACAAAAGCTTCTCTCGAGAGCTAAGTTTTAAGTGTAGCTCGCAATAGCCCATGGTTGTCATAATCTGTGATTAATACCAGGTGTCATGTAAATCCATGTCCTGTTTTACAACACTCTGATTTCATAGCTGTGTCTTGAGCTTAGACTGAAACCCAAAATCTGATTAATATAATTTACTGTATTTATAGAATTGGTGGAGACTTGACAACAGCCAAACAGTCTACATAACTGCTGTGTGAAATCCAGAGATTAAAATCTATTGGTTCAAATGTGCAGCACAAAGTAATGCAAAGCAATCCTACAGCACAGGGACCCTTCAGCAGCACACAACACTGAATATATTAAACTCTTTCTTTGAACCACTTGCAGCTCGAAGGCTTTGAAAAGTCACTGCATTTTTCCATATAACCCACAATGAAGATGAGAGTCAACATTCAGTTTTCATGACATTAGAGCTGCTGTTTGGGATAGAAAGCCAAATTCAGTTATAAGTTTATTGCAATAAAAAATAATTTAGAGGCACCTTTTTTTTCTTAACTGGAGTGACTGTGTATTGATTAATATTTCAGAAATTTCAATATTTTATACACAGACTACATAGCAAAGTGTGTTCAATTACATATTTAGAAATGTCACTGTGCTTGGCAGTCAAAACTAAAGACATGGTGAGATTTATATCTCATAATAAAAAGCAGTTCATAAATATGCATGATCTCTGTAGTTCTACCTGCAGCCTTCAGGTGTGTCAGTGAAACATTTGAAGTCTGCAGAACAGGCACCTTAAACACTTGCATGTTTATTTGCTACAGATTTCAGTATTTGTGATGACCATGTTACAGCAGAGTGGCTGAAAAGTTGGCTTGGTGCTGGGGGCATTTCTGCTTCTCTGCCTAATCAGTTTTGCTGCCCTGCTTTGGCCTGGAAAGAGCAAACAGTTACTGTACACAGCATAATCTCACAAATTCCTGGAGCGAGCAACACGTGTTATATGCTGCTGGAAAGTGTAAAATCCAAGCTTTCCAGTGCTAATAACTATTTGTTTATTTTTAATTTCCTGGTTCATGAAGTACAACACACGTTATTGTATAATTCTGACGGTACTTCAGCCTGCTTGCTGTGGCCTGAGGTCGTGCAGATTTCTAACGGTCTGGTATTATTGCATCAAATGAAAACTCAAGGCGAAATATTTCAAAAGTACCAGTGTAGACAGATGACTCTGCCATTCCTATGTTTGAATTTTTATTTTCTTTGGACTTATAACTTCCTGGCTAGTAAAACAAGGAGATAACATGTTATTAAAAAAAATAAATAGATTGATTCCATACAAAAGTCTTCCATTCTTAGTTGATGTCCAGGTTAAAACTCATTTTGTATTTATACAGAACACGATCCGGTCATTTTCTTTTCCAGTTCATCTGCCTTTCCATTAGCTCCTGAGAGTAAAACAGTAACATACTAATATTCTTTTGGTTTCATGGCCAAATGTGGGTATCTCTCCAGGCTCATTCTTTATTATTCATCTAATAGCTGTTTTAAGGTTTATGAGAAAAAGTAAAACCTACCACTGGGATAATCTCAAAGATGGCAAGCAGCTTTTGCCAAATGGTTTGCAGCAGCCGTGCAATTATCTTATTGCTTTATTTCTCAGAAGGGAAACACTCTTTTCTCAAGCTTTTTCTGTAAAAATTGTGAAACTCTAAAAAAAATTACATTTATTTTAAAGGTCTGATTTAACATGAAAATTATATGCATTGTAAATGTTTTCTTGGCAATTTACTTGTCATAAATGTCTATTGTAGTGAAAAACGCTACAGGGAATTAGATGTATTTTTTCTGTGCGTACTTAGGAATTTGTAAAAAGAAATAATGACAATAAAAATAGAAATATTATGACTATCTGCAAACCCCGAGAGACAGAGACTGGTTTTAGCTCAAATGAAGCTTTCAGAGGTCTTGAGTTTAAACCAGGCTTCCTAGCAGGGATTAGGTACCTGCTGTTGTACTTTCATAATGAGGAGAGCACCAAGCCAAATACAAATACTGCGTGGTATCAACAGATAGCATCCAGAGATGATGAACACAAAATAATGCAACAAATAACATATAAGGCTTAAAACCCTGCTGTGTTTGTGCCAACATTGTTCTGAGTGCAAAGCTCAGCTTTGTTGTTGAAAAAGTAGTCTAAAGAGAGTTGCTATGGCCCAAGCTCTGCTCCAATCTGAAGCCTGCAGCCAGGGAGAGCTCCTTGGAAAGCCCTTTCCAGCTTTTGCTGGGAAATGTGCCCAAGGGGCAGCAGCTCTAGCAGCAAATCTAAAAGAACTTGATTTTCACATTTTTGCCAAAGTGAACCTGAATCCAGCCCTCAGCTCCCCCATCAGTTGGTATTTGCAGTTGCTCAGGGGGAAGTGCGGCAGGCTTTGAAGCAGAACAGAGTCCTTCCAAGCACTAAAAGGACAGAGATAAAAATATTTTAATTTATATTGGTGAGAACTCTTCCGGTGCATGTCTTTTATGGCAGTCTGTATTTCAAAGACTCTTAATTTTTAATTATAAAATTGTTAGCTGGTTGATTTTATTTAAAAGCAGTTGCTCCTAACAAACTGTCTTCCTGCGCAGTCAGATACAGTGTGGGGAGTGTTTGCGTGTGTGCTCACAAGGGTGCACTGGTTTCCTTAGTAGGTGCTTCCTTTTCCAAAGGCTAACAATTGGCTTTTTCTTCTTTCTATAGTCTTGGGAGCATTCATGGTCTTGGGAGAAAGCAAAGGCACACAAATGAAGTTCAGAAGTTATATTACCATTACTGGACTAGAATTTTTCAGAAAAAAAAATTACTAGAAACTGTCGGTTCACTAAAACTAATAATTTTTCTTCAGAAAACAGTCTACTTAGAAGAGTGTTTTAAGAAATTATTTCTAACTGATAAAAATGTTATTTTGATGTTGCCTTAGTGAATTGTACCAAGAGGTTTGAGTTTAAACTTAAACCTTCAGTTAGGAAGCATTTTTGACATTTTAGTCTGTTCCCGCTTTTTGGAATTTGGGGTTTCCTCTTTGAACATGCAAAGATCTAGGGATGGAAAACCTTTTCTTGGCAGGCCTTATTTACTGTGTGGATGGGACAGAAATAGAATTTAATTAGAGAACCGATCATGTGAGTTGTTCCTTCCCCAAGAACTTTATGCCACCCGAAAGTGGACGAAAGCTGTTATTACAGTTCTAGTAGTGAGAGAATTATGGTACAGCCAGAGTTGCTCAAGAAATTCCTGAGAGAGACAAAAAAAAACCCCCCAGGTATTGCTGGTATGTCAGAGCTGTCGCATCATCCCTGGTGGGTAGTTGTGCTCAGTGGGGGACTCTGGTTTGTGCTCTAATGTGCACAGAGACTTTAAAAAAAAAAAAATTTCTTGCATGTGCATGGTAGCTCCTGGACCCAGGAGAGAGTGACTCAGCCCGCCTGGGTGCTGGGGTGGAGCTAGCACCAGGCTTGGGCTGCACAAGGGCGCTGCACGGGCAGCTGCTGAGCTTGGGCTCTGCTGGCCACTGCGCTGCCGGCCACCCAGCCCACGGGCTGTCGGGGCAGGTGAAGGGCTCGTGCTGCACCAGGGAGCTCTGCTGAGGCTGCTGTGGGGACTGGGGGATTGTTCAGTACTGGGAGACCCCCCCC
>NW_010135554.1:7211-9867 GCF_000699245.1 Pterocles gutturalis
CCCCCAACACCCTAGCCTCAAACAGAAAAGGAGTATTTGAACATCTTCCTGGTACAGGAGTCACGCTCTGCCATGGGCCTGAATTTTGCTTCCTGAAGTTATCTTCAGCCTTGGGGCAGCAGCACCTGCTGCTGTGAAGAGCTGAGACAGCCACAGGATGGATCTGAGCCGTGCAGCTTCCCTGTGCTTCAGCATGACTGCCGGTGGGTTTATCAGATTTACAGTGGGGCACGGGCTGAGTAAAAACTCTAAAATCAACAGACTCGTGCCTGTCCACAGTGATATGGAATCATACCTGGGGTTTCTTATGTCACAGTAGGAAGGAATTCCCAGCTGCATGAGGGATTCTGTTATTAATAAATTTACCATAAAAATCTTCAGCTCCCTTGATGACACGGGACAACTTCACTGAAGCTCCCACAGGCTTCAAGAAATGCTGTTTTCCTGTTGAAATGAGTGCTGGTGGCACAGGATCGGTCTCTAATCAATTTTATCCCTTGCCAGCTGAAGCCACTGTTCAGCCCCTTTTTTCCTGAGTTTTAGTGTACTAAGAGCCCTCCAACAGAGGCACAAAAATACTTGCTCCCTTAAATAGCACCAGAGAAACTTCTTTAGCCCCTGTACATTTGGCAACCATGAAACAACTCAACTGGTAGTGGGTCTGCTCTGTACTAATCTCTGTGGAAATGGGCTTGAGTGAAACAGTACATGAATCAAACAAATGACATAAATGTCATTTGGCTCTTTCCAGTAAAGCGGAGATGCACAGTGCCATGCGGTGGGTGGTGTCTAAGCCTCACAGAGGAGACCCAAATTAAATCATATCTCCAGCAGTTGCTGCTCCCTGGATACCAGTATGAAAATAATCCATTTCTAAAGATAAATTTTTCCCATACCTCAACAGTAGAGTTCATCAAACGTTGCAAGAAGGAAAAAATAGTAGCTGTAGGGGTGGTTTCAGAAATTTCAGTGTGTGTAGAGGAAACCCAGGGCTCTTAGCATATTTTTTACCTTTTTGACAGCAAGTGAATGTTCTGTGGCAGTCAAATCTGCAGGAAATAAAGTTTTATGATGTGCTGCAGCCATACTGCTTATGTGTCTATATGCTACTGGCAGACTATCAAAAGACTCACATTTTCAGTGTTTCTGAATGTGACGTGAAAGCAGCTTGACTTCTGTAATCATAAACACTGACAAGTGTACTCTGCATACATGGGCCAGGTGATGTCTCTTTTCATATTGGGATGGTGGTGTAGTACAACCAGCCCAGTGAGACCAAAATGAACTGAGAGGTAAAGGGAATTTTCCATCTTGACTAAATATTGATTACAAAGAAGTTGGACTATAAAAGAAAACAGTCAAGTACAGCACTGTAACTCCTTCTGTTTTCTATCCTATTAGGTTACTACTGAAAGCAATTATAGATAATTGCAGACATATAAATACTTTTGTGGATGTACATATTTATATTGACAAGAAGACTTCTGACCAATCTATAATGTATGTTTAATTTAGAATTTCTTTTCTCCCCTCCAGGCCAACACTGTCACACAGAAATACATAACCAAGTGTAAGCATATCTTCAATAACACCTCCCTTTTTCAGGTGCTGTTCCTACCTACTAGAAATGATACAACTGGTTTCTGTCTTAGTTTAAAATCAGGAGTAATTCATTATGTAATTACCTTTCTTTGTGGAAAGGTAGTATAACCAGGTAGAAATTACTGTTCAAGAATGAGTGCTTGATAAAAAAAAAATCAAAACAAACCATGCCAACTTAACAAAATCCAGTTGTATTTTTGAGTTATTTTCTTTCACAAAGTCAATACATTTGTACATATACATACTTGCCACACTAAATGTAATTGCAAGCAAGTAAATGTAAACAACTTGGATCTACTGTTGTTGCCGAGGCCTTCATCATTAGTGTCAGATGTTCTTGTTCTGGCTACAACTGCCTGGTTTGATGAAAAGTTTTTCTTACAATGTTATACGCAAAATTTTGTTTGTGTAACAACACTGTGGATCATTCATTGAAGAGGGGAAAAGCAAGATAAAGCTGAAAAATGAATTATTTTAATGAAAACTTGTTTACTACCACACAACGCCCAGGTACAGCAAAACTACATCCTCAGGGAAAAGCCACAAACTACAATAGCATGGGGTAAAATAAAGTAAAATTCTTACATTTACCCAACTGCACACAACTTAATGGAAATGTCTGCTCAATTAGAAGATTTCAGTCCTTGGTTCTAGTGTTTTAGTTTCAGGCGGTTGGACTTCTACATTTTAGTCTATGCTCTTTAGTCTGCTCTTAACGTAAAAATGTGTTTGGTAATCTTCTCTAATGCTTGCAAATCAAGCAAAGTTTCAAAGATGAAAGTACAGCTCTTCCTGAGTTGCTTTTGTCTAAGTGTTCTCAGCTATAATATACTGTCCACGAATCAAAGAGAATAATTTTACCAGATATAGAGGAAAGACTTGGGGAAATATCCATCTACTACTTAAGAGGCAGCAAATAATGGATGATATGGAAAATATCAAATGCTTAATGCTCTTTTGCTACTGCCTTACTGAAGGCTTTAACGTGACTAGATGTTTAATAGTATTAAAACTAATACAAAAGGATTAGGAGGATATTCTAAAGGTAGGGAAA
>NW_010135554.1:9898-50370 GCF_000699245.1 Pterocles gutturalis
ATAGATTTCAGGATAATTTTAGGAAAATCAGAGGTATTAAGGTCAGAAAAGAAAAGAAACCTTGCTGCAGAGCTCTCAAGGAACTAGCTGAGGCAATCTTGAGGGACAAAAGAGACAAAGAAGAGAAAAGCAGATGTAACATCTATATTTAAAATGAAGGAATGAATGTTCTGTAGAGTTATATGCTAGTCATCTGACTTGCATATCAAAAAAGACATCAGATCAATATATTAAATAACAGTATTGTAAGCTTTGGGTGACTTATAAAGTTGTGGGAAAGCACTAGCATGATATCAGATAGGATAAGCATAGTCTAATTAGCAAGCAAACGGGTTTAATGGTGGGAGGAGGTTAGCTGTAAATGAGCTGTATCTTGATACTATGCCAAACTTACCAAAAGCAAACTAACAAAGCTAGTATAAAGTAGATGTGTTCAGCTGTCATCGCCAAACAACAAATCAAAAAGATGTTTTTCCTTTTTGTCTTTGTTATCCTGTAGCCCAAATGTCATAGAGTGGTCAGCATGATAAGAAAGGAATGTGTGTTATGAGAGTTTCTTTTCTCATGCTGGCAAGTGGTAATACCCAGAGCAAAAGCACTGCTGGCTACATTCAGCACACCACTGACTCCCAGAACACAGAAGAGCTGTTGACTGGTTTTGTGGGTTCGTAATCCATTCACTCAGATTTCACTCGAGCTCCCTGGTTCAGGGATCTTGACCATGCCTGAGACACCATGGGCAAAGCTTGTGGGAAGGAGCAGGCTCTCCTAAAAACACTTGATCTAGAGCATGGGGGAAGCTGAGGACTGGATTCTTTGGGGTCTGTGTTTGTGCCAGTGAATTTAAAACAAAAGACTTTGGTGCGTAAGTGCTTTGCTTCTTGTCTGTCACAGTGTCTGTTACTGTTTTATAGGCTCTTCTGCCATGCCTTGCCTCTGTTATGGCTTCAGTTCTTTACAACAGCAGTGTGGCTACTAAAATAGCATTGCTGACTTATGGCCTGATTAATGAATCTGCATATACATCTCAGCAGTTCCCAGGGTACTGTGCCAGGGTGACATTTGTTGGTCTATAAAGGGGCAAACGGGGATGAAGTGAGAGCAAACAGTCCGTTCTCCACGAGAGGTTTCAAGCAGGAAAAAAACTTGAGATCCAGACCAGAGGCCAATTTAGGATTCTGTTACTGTCTCTGTGACATGTCACTAGTGGCACAGGCAGGGTGCACAGGCTCCTGTGGCTGTGGGAATGAAGCCTACCTCAGTGAAAATCTTCATCTCCATAGTGGTTATCTAGGGAAGGGCTTGTTGGGATCATTACCAGAAAATTTCTCTGCCATTAATGCTGAAAACAGCTCAGTAAAATAAATACAATGCTTTTCAAAGAGAAAAATATAGAGTGCACCAAGACATTCAGTATACCAATTTTCAGCATGCTTTCTGCATAATTAGCATGCTGTTAGAGAATATAACCAGAAGGCACCTTTAGAAATCTTTTTTTGCTCAGGACACTTCAGTGTACAAAGCTGATAGTACCATGCCAGGTTTTAAACAGAAACTGCTATTTATGCTGGTACTAAAAACCTCCTGAAGTGAGCTTTTCTTTAAGCTTTTCAGTTTAAACCTTGACTACACATTGTCGCAGTGGTTTACCTGTGGATGCCCAGCATTATAGCTTAGTCAGGAATGCTGTGTTTAGCCTTTGCTCAAGGTCAAGTCAAAGTCTACCAGGAAAAACTCTGTACAGTTGAATGCATTAATGTTCCATGGGTGAAATCAGAATATACCTGGTACGCTGACCTCTATTTTGAGTTAATGTTATAGACTTAAATGACTAGGGCTTGAAATAAATGAGTGAATAGCCTTGTGAGAAAATGTGTGACGAATAAAAAGATGACAGATACTTCGTTTTGTGCTGAGACCTGGACCAGATTTATCTTGTTCAAAAAAATTACTAGAGTGACGATGATGTAATAATCTGAATTTTTGTTTTCAGTTAACAGAGAGATTTGTTCAGACAGGGTTTTCCAGGAGTCTATAAATTCTTTTTTAGCATAATGCTGCATTTTGAGCCTCCTGTCCACTTCTTTTGTCTGTATGAAGTTGCACATGTACACTGGAGCTGCTCACTGTTAGCAAAAACTTATGACAAATGTTCCTTGCTGAAAAGGACTGCATTGATTTCACTATGGCCAGCTCGAAAACTGTAAAATCATTCCAGTCACTTGACCTGTGATTGGAAAAGAAGACCTAGGAATGGATCTGAAATCCTTAGGAGTACAGTTAGATAACATATATGTGTCAGAAAAGACAGTAGCATCCACTCAAATGCAGCATTGGTTTTAAGCATATATTTCTTGCGAGGCCCCAGCGTGCTGTATAATTAATGCACACAGTAATTATCTCTGAAGTCTGTCAGAAATAATACCCTTTACCTGAAAATAGAAGGAATATGGTTTTAAACTTGCTGAGGAGAACCTGAGGAGACCAGCATCTGCCTCCTTTTGGACTGGAAAGCATTTCCAGTTTTGTTTGTAATTCTTATTTGTCTGGACACTCGTGTGATTAAGTATATTGCTGAGAAAGCATAGGCCTGATGCTGTACTTGTGCAGGGGAACTTGAAAGTGTCCAACCACTTTCCAGTGCCTGTTTACTGCTGGAGTAGTGACAGGCAGCTTTCCTGCCCCTGGCATTCTGACCCAGTGATTCCAAGGCTTGTGCGTGTTTACCTCCCAGACAGATCGAAAAGGCAATTTCGAACAAAAGAAGTAGGCAGAAACTTCCACTCTGAAAAGACTTCTTAAAATAAACTGTTACTTGATTAGCAGTAGAACCTTTCTTATTGCTTTCTGCAAAATTAGCCTGCTATTAAAGAAAACAACCCAAAGTGACTTTTATAAACCTTTGATCACTTTGGGTGTGGGCCTATGATTTTACCTGCTAGGGATTCAGACCAGTGTTGTTCATTAAAGAAAGATTGTTCCCGTGGAGGGTGCATCTCCTTGCATTTAGTACTATGCCAGCAAAAATGTGGCATTTCCACAGGCCTTCATCACTGGTGTGCTGCTGACCCAGTCCCACATGTGTCGTGCTTTCTACCCTACAGTAGAGGAGCTGAGACAACAGCAGTCTTTGTAGTTTTGTCAAAAACATAATATGCGCTGGACATATTTTGAAGGTATGCGTGCCAAGGCCTAGTGGAATAGGGACACCAGTGAAAGAAAGCACATGTGCCTGACAAATGGTCTGAGCTGTATTCGTGAATGCAACATTAAAACTCCTATCTGTAATTGTCCTTAAAAATCACATAGCTGAACCTCATCCTCTGTCTCTTTCTGACTAAAGTATATATTTTGTGTAAAGCACAAATTAATTCGCTCCTTATTAGTAACTTTCAAAAGACCTTGTCTTTTCCTGTGAAAGCAAATCCTATACTTTATCCACTTAGACTGCTGTGATACTTACAGTCTTTCCCATATGCTGATAGCTGCTCATTTATCTTGCACTAGTAATAGTCTTTTTAGCTGACCTGTGGTGTGACTTTAGCTGAACAGAATGCAAAACAGGAGCTGATAAAGAGCATTTTTACATCTGAAGGTCATAAATATTGAACACATTCCCAGTCATGCTTGTAAAGAAGAGTGTCATGCGTTTTTCTGGTTTTGCAGTCAGTCTTTGAAAAGCAAAGGCCTAGCAGAAGTATTGGGGTATATATAGAATACTTCTTCACACTTTTAAAGGAACACAGACCCACTTCTAGAAATTTAATAATAAATACAAACAGTCTGAGCTTCAAAATGCTACATTAATGCAGTGCTAGCTAGTAATATCAGGCACTCAAAAATCAGAATATTTTAGAAGATTGGGCTGTTCTAAGTGTAACGTGGCTAAGCTGCATATCCCACATTACATATGGCATATTTTAATAGTAAGAATGTATTAAAACTTACATTTTTAAAACCACTTTCTTGTTCAATATGTGAAGCTTATGTTAATGAAGAGTGAGACAAAGTCAAATCTGAAGGTGATCTGTTCAAACTCCAAAGTTTCATGTCTCCTTTTTTGGCCTCCAGGTTTTTAATTTAAATAAACATTAAGTGTACTGGCTGAAATAACCAGTGTTCTCATCAGAGTTAATCAGTTTGCTATTTAAATAACATCAGAAACTGTGAACTGTAGATTTTTATTTTTCCAGATAAGCATAGATATATGTGTCTTATGTATTTAAAAAAAAAAAAAAAACACACAAAGATACTCGGCAATTTTTGAGAATATCAGCTCTGCCATAGCCTTCCCACTCAAAGTATACACTAGGAAATAGACATGGCTGAGGGATATTTCACACTTTTTGTATGAGCCCAACACTGAAAACTCTATGTCAAATTGATTTTATGAGAGGCGTAGGAGTGGATGTTGTTTTGATGCCATACTTTGTTTCATGGGTTCTTCAGTATTATCAGTTTGTAATTTGTTATCTGGAATTGTTAAAATGCGTGAGATATCTTTACTTCTCTCTTTTTAGAAACACATAAAGCAGCATCACTGTGCATTTCAGTTTCATTCTAGGGCCCCATTTTAAAGAGGTATGCATCAGACATTTCATGATCTTTCCATGGTCTTTAAAAGAAACAATATGCCATCATGTTGGCTAACCTTGACACCTGGTTTTAGGAACCTCATGTCAGCTGGAGTCTTCACACTGATTCAGTATGGGCTTGCACTCTGGCTCCAGTTGAAGGAAGCCAGCTAGGAAAATGTAGACATGGAAGAAACCTGAGTACAGACATTTCATCCCCATGTATCCAGTGTGTCACCATCAGGAGCAGACCTCTTGGGACCTCCCTTGAGCCCACAAAGACTGCAACGGGAAACAGGACACCCCTGCCCCACATCTCGCCCGCTGGCTTTGTGAGTTGTGATCTTCCTTAAGTCACTTGGTCCTTTCTTTTAATCTATAACTTCTATCTCTTTGGGAGGGTGAATTCAGCTTGATTTTAAAGATAGAATATGTCTCAGCTGTAACTTACCATATTACCTGAATAAGGACAGCACATTTAGATTTTACTCTTTTAGAAGTGCATACTTTATTGTTATAGATGGAAAAGTGGAAAAAATGGGAAGTATTGAATTCCTATATGTTTCATCTACTAAAGGGCTTTTTTTTTAATTAAAATGGAATCTCGTTAGCAGAGACATTAATCTATAAATTATTGTTTCATTGGGGTTTTTTAAGTGGTTCTTAAAGCATAATAAACTATTGTGTAACATGCTGATGTCCAAACACAGTTGCTAAAAACAGTCTGTAGTCTGACACAGGTTAAATTTTTAAAAAGACTTATAAGAAGTCCTTGACATTTTAAAAAATTTCTGCATGTTAAGAATAGTAACATTCTTCCCCACTAGACTGACTTTTTCGTTGATGGCAATAATTGAAGACAGAGAGCCTATTCCAGATAGAAACTAATCCCTTTCATATTCCAAATCTAAATAAGATATTGGAGTTTTAGTTGTACAGAGGTATCTTTTCCCACTCTGCACAGATAAAACAAAGTGATAGTCCACAGTCATGAAAATTTGCTTACTACATCTGTAGCATGCTGTCTGCATCATCACAGTTTGTGTTCTTGAATTTTAGGTAGCCACTTTGCAGTTTGTGTTGCAATTGAGTAGCCATATAAATTTAACAGTAACCACAACATATCTCATATCTTTACAAGGGTGTGCTATGTCTTGGCCTCAGTCTGTTATCCGTTAGTTCTCTCTCCTACTGAGAATGTCTGTTATTCCTCTCTGAGAATTATTGACTATCCAGGTGAAACTGGACTTTCTCATTGCTGAAGCTTTCCGTCTGTTATTCCTCCCTGAGAATTATTGACTATCCAGGTAAAACTGGACTTTCTCATTGCTGAAGCTTTCAGAAGAAGCGATGGGAATAAAACTGAACTGTGAAAGCACTTCTTCTTTCGAGAGCAAATTCCACAAGATAAACAGGTTATAAGTTAAGACATATTTTGCTAACTGATAAGTAACATACTTGGATTTAATTTTCTGCACCAGCCTGTTCTCAGTTAAATTGTTTTTTTCTTGCACATCTTGTCAAAGGTCATCTAAGCCTCAGGTACCTGAGGGGCCACTGTCACTGGGGGCCATTCATCCTTTTATTTGCTGAACAATGCGATACCAACCCCACCAAAGCCATGAGCAGTTGTGTGCTCCTGAGACAAATAGGAGTGTTTGAGGATCCTGAGACAAAAGGCAAATCGGAGCCCTGATGATGTGGTTAGTCTTGAGGAGCTGTGATATCCTGGTGAGAGCTGGAGGGACAGGGCTTTAGGAAGGCTGCTCCTCAGCCAGCAAGATCCACAGGGTTTGCTTGTCCGGACTCTAGAGCAATTTTTGAGCATCAGGGTTTGAAACTTGCACCAGGCAAAGAATGGATATGGCTGCAGAGCCACAGGGGATTTCTTATTAGAAACTCCTGAACTGAGCTATGTACAGCAGCTTCCCGACTTCTCATGTTCTGTGCCCACAACTGACCTCTTGAAGCATCATCTGTTACTGGCTTCAGCAGGAGAAGAAAGACGGTCCTCACACATTTTTTGTCCGAGTGCCAGCCGTGAAAGGGCAAGCACCGAACTGGCCACAAGGGCTAGCCTGAAAGGTCCATGTGGCAGTTGCTGCAAGAACAAAAATGTGCTTAAATATTTATCAAGAGGGACGTGAAAATCTTCCACTAAAGTGAAATGGCTGAACAGTTTTAACTAAAACTTGATAAAAAACATTTGTCCCTGGGCTGACACAAAGTAGGAAAATGTCACTAGAGAAGGAGAATGTTTCAAAAAAGTTATCTGCGTGAAAGAAACAGAAAGTTATAATGATACTCCTGACATAACCTTAACAGGTAGTGCTACCTGGAGCTTACTGTAATAATGTAACTTACCTGTCTCAAATCCAACAACAAGTAGTTCTCTTCTCTGATCCCGTATATTTTGCTGCTGGCTACAGATAAAATTGAGCATGTTTCATTCAAAGAATATTAGTATCTAGATACCAATTATTCATCCACTCATAGGTACAAAAGGAATAGTAAAGGGTATTCACTTCAACATGTCTTCCTTAAGCAAATGGGGGCACAAATAGCTCAGTATTGTAGAAAGAAAGTTTCCCTAAGCTGAAGAACAGGATAGAGGTGACTGCTCTGCTTTCATGGAAAAGAACTGGTGACTCCTTTGATAAGCAGCATCACAAAACCAAACTAGTTATAATTAAAATGTGCCTTGACTTTGTGTAATTGTGAGGAGAGTATAAATCCTTGGAGCTATTTTGCTCATATCCATCAAAATAAAAAGACTCTTAATTCATAATTTATAAGCACGGCCACTCCAGTGAGTGTTCCTGCAGGCTACTGTGACTACCTTTGCAACCACCACAGAATGCTAAGCAGAAACAGCAGTGACCTTTCTGGACATAAACACTTTCTTCCCCCATATCACTTTATAAATAATTTTTAAAAAAATCTTTAGATTGTTAAGGTTTTTGCCCTCTGCTACACAGGATGTTAGCTGGTCATCTCCACATTGTTGTAAAGATGAAAAGAGTGGAAAGAACACCTAGACATCTTCACTGCTCCATGCTGACAGGGCAGAGGCAGCCTGTATCGATTGTCACATCTAACTAGTAATAAGAATGTAAACTCAGCCTTGTCCTGCTTTCCATCAAAGCAGTGCAAGTCAAGCTTTCCTTTTGCTCAGGCCTGCATTCATTTCTCAAGTTGTCAATATATCCTGATAGAGCTTTTAGACACTTATCAATATTTAACTGGACTCCTATTGACTCAGCAATTACACAGTAATTGATTTAAGATTGATTATCATCATGTTAACATTTTAATGGTCAAAGACTAATATAACTAACTGAATGTGAAATTATTTTAGGTTTTTATTACCTTTGAGCATGGACCCTACTGTTCCCTGTCACCAGATTTTAATTTTTACTTAATGTTGTATTTTTCACCAAAAATGATTGAAGATATTGTTTATAGCCTTATTCTTTGCCAGAATTAAGCCCTAATTTTATAGCACGACATGTTTATTATAACCAAAACATTCAAATGGACCCCTCCAGACTGTCTTGTTACTGGCTAAACACACGAAAAGAGTGGGTACTTGCAAATAATGAATTAATCCACTGTGCCAAACAGAAGAGGCAGTTAGCTAAAGGATAAGACCACAAAGCTATTTTATCAACTGCAGTCTTGTATCCAAGAGCTAGGTTTGATGAATGATGCTTTTCATTAATCGGTTTTATTGATTTCTTGCATGGAGAGGTCTGAGGTGTAGTCAGAGATACAAAAGGTTTGAGCTCTGCCAGCTGTGGTGGATATAAATATTAGCCAAGAAAAATATCCAATAAATAAAAGCAAGAATGTAGAATGAGGGAATCTTTTTCCAATATGACAATGATTAACTCGGTCCTACTGGTTTTGTTAACTCTTCAGTGCTCTCGGTGTGAGAGGTGGAGCCAGAGGTTGTGTGCGATCTGGTGTGCACAAGAGCAGTGACGGGAGGGCAGGACCACCTGTAGCCAGCACTGCTTCAGGATTTTACATGCTAGATGGGAGATTAAATCACAAATAAAGGGTTACTTTTTTTGAATAACTAACTAAATAAATAGAAGTCCAACAGAAACCTGAGAAGAGAGAGAAGTGGATTACAGGTGCTTTAAAACTGTCACTGTTCACCATTTCCTACCTAGTCTTTTCTGAGACCAGTGGAGATTAGTTTAAGAAAATCTAACACTATTTTTTTTATCTGTTTTTTGTCATGACTTATATTACTGGGGCACTTTCCAAGTAGCCACTTCTGAAATTTTTCTCCAGATATAGAAGCCAGTTGCTCTCAAAAATAGAACTTGGTAAGCTGATTGTTAGATCTGGGCATTAATCAAAGGCACAAAAGAGTAAAGGAATCTTCAAAGGATTCCTTACTATGCAAACAAAGAGGTCGGTGAGCTATTTCATTGCAGAGCCAAGATTTTCACTGATAATAACTTTCAGCAGTACAGTGCAAAGGTTTGAAAAGTTTTTGGAAGTTTGTGAATCCTGCTTTAGAAAGATTTCAAAGAACGGCCACTTACTGGGCTGTTACAGAAAAGATGGCAATTCTTACTCTTCAGCACTGTCAATGTCGGATTTGGTCAGATCTGTGACTATTTATGCTGTGTACATTTGTGTCTTCTTTTCCTGTTCTTTATTAACACATTGGAAGTTTTGCAACTTTCAGGCATGAGCAGTCTTGCAGAGATCTTTAGCACTAGTCAAGATTTTATTCCAATGTTCTTGTTGAATGGAAAACATTTTTTTTCATATCAAAGATAAATTATCCTAGGACCATGTTTCCTGGAATATGGTCACCTCTAAAATCACAGTAACTTTTTGGGGCAGTTGCTCTGGATTTGGGCAATAACTCACTTTTTCTGAGATAACCTTCACCTGAGCTGTGCTTGAAGTTTTGTAGCTTTTTGGACCGTTCGTGTAATTGTAGTCTATCCTAATCAGTCTGTTTAGCTGTGCTGTGAGAGCACAGCTTGTTAGAAGGAATGGGAACTCCTTTAATGAAGAGGAACCTTACTCGTGTTCCCTTTTTTTTCTTTTTCCTTTTAGATATTTCCTTTTCTTTCCCAAAGCTGAGGTACAATCTGAGATAGTATTTAGGGTCATATGGGCAAAAATACAATAGAAAGAAGTTCCTTAATATTAATACAGATAGTTAATTTGGCATGTAGGGAGAAAAATAAATCATCAGAGCCTTCACTAATACTAAGATTGTTTCTTTACAAAAATTTATTGAGACGTGCAGTTTCAACGTGACCACCTTCTAGTGCGTTTTCAGCACAGCAGCTCAGACTAAGCGTGGTAACTAAAACTTGCAGTAAGAGGCAGTGATACGGTAAATCTGGCTCCAGGACTCCTACCACCTGTGTCCTGGGTTCAGCTGAGGCAGAGTTAACTTTCTTCATAACAGCTGGCAAGAGGCTGTGTTTTGGATTTGTGCTCAGAAGAAAGCCGATAAAAAGTGATATTTACACAGCTGCCAAGGTCTTTCAGCTTCTCTGGCTGTCTGTAGACCAGAGAAGCTGGGAAGGAGCACAGCCCCAGTTACTAGCCCAGGATTTGATCTTAGGTTTGGGGTTAAGACCCAAAGTGGCCATAACATACATGTCATGGCCCGTAAATAGGTGAGGACCCTCCAGAAGATTGTCCCTTTTGTTCCAGGTCTCCTTCTGCTTCGGGTCATCTCGCTCCAGGTGGTCGCTCTCCCAAGGCCTTCTCTCCCTCCTGGTCAGCTCTCAGTCAGGGACGCTCAGACTGTTATCTCCGTTCCGTGAGTGTGGTTTTGGGACTCTCCCTGATCCAGAATCATTAGCCTGGAGTGGGCTGAGCCTTGGTCATCTGGTGGGAGGCAGTATCACTGTGTACCACTCATTTGTATATTTGTATATAGTATTATTTTCAATATTGTTGTGATTCAGTTATTCAATCGTTCTTATCTCAACACACAAGCCCTTTTTTCTCTTTACCCCTTTAATTCTCTCCCCCATCCTCAGGTTGGGGGTGGGGTGGGAAGGGGAATTGAGTGAACAGTTGTGTGGGTTGGCCAAGGGCCAACCCATCACAATCTGATACAGTGTCCCACACAAAAATTTCATGTGTTAACCTCTCATTAGCCAATGTAGTGCCAGATCATGTAGCCTTTGCCTGTTGCAGCTGGTGTGAGACATGAAGTTGTCACAAAATACAAATTTTGGCTAATTTAATAAGAATGGAATCCGAGACAAAATCTGGTGATCTTTGTGATCTTGTCTACCTTTGTATTAAGGACTGTAGTACTGTACAGTAAGTACAGTTAAGCACCTACCTGTAGTACTGCAATATTACAAGTTAAGCATCTTAACCCAAGTGACAAAATGTAATTGTTATCAGATAATCTGAGAGGCTGCGTGAGCGCAGGAAACCCTGAAAGGCAACAGGAAGCTTTCCTGAAGAGTTCAGGAAATTATTCCTGAAGATTTGATAAATCTATTTTTTACCAAGATACTGGTTGCATCACTCTAGAAGTGGCCTCAAACTAAGGCAATATTTTGTCAAAAAAATCCATTAAAATACATAAAAATACGTTAAAATTTGTAAGAGTAGAAAAAGTATTTTAAACATGCAATTGACTCAAACATTCTTGTTATTACTAATATAATAATTCAGATCAATAGTTTTCTCCTGTGAAAAACCCATAAACATTCTTACAGTACTGCAAAAAAATAATTGTTCCTTCACCACTTGTAGTCACTGTCAATAAACTGGTTTTGAAGTGTAGTTCATTTCTGTCTTGCATCTGTGACAGATATTAGATGTGCGTACAACATCCAGGAAACACTTCTGGTCCGACCTTGTTGCACTTTTCAATTACTTTGCACTGTTTATACGTTACTAAACCAGGTCTGGGGCCTGGAGTGGACTGTTTGACTCCTCTCATTCACTGGAACTAAATGAAGGATAGTCAGGAAAAGTCAGTCTGCTGCAAAAAACCATCCTGCCTAGTAAACAGTGGAGTTTTCTGTGTTAAGGCTTCCTGTGCTTTTAGTCAATTTGGATAACGAATTACACTTTTGGATACTTATCAGCACAAAGCTGGTAGAGGTTGAACCATCACTAATTCTTGGTTCGATTTTTTCCAGTTTTTAAATCAAGTGTGCAAAAGGCACAGAACAGAACCATGTATATGAGGTGAAAAATTTGATTCCTACTCAGTCAGACTACTGATGGGGAAATGAATAAAACATTTTCAAATGACAAACCAGTCCATGTGTCTACAGTTCATTTCAGCACTTCATATTTTATTTAAAACTTTTATCCATAGGTAGAAAATACTGAGTTTCATATTAAATATTTCATTTTAATTAAAACTCAATATCAGGGAAGAAAACCAAACAACACCTGCCCAAACCCCCTGACACCACAGAATTGTAACACAGTTCTTAGAGTCTCCTTTTCTAGCTGTCCTGCTTGAAACTCTGAGAAGATGAATTTTCAGAGCCTCTGAGTGTCACAGTTTTAGTTGAAAGTAGCAGGGGCTGCAGCTGCCTTTTATTCCTCAAAGCTACATCCAAGATAGCTCAAAACACACATCTGGGGTAACTTGTCCATGAGAAAAAAAATTGTACTTGACTTCTGGATCCTTGAGTGCTGTATGCATCCGTAGGCTGTTTTTTTCTCCCCTAACAGGCACAGTGGCCTTTGTGGGAGGCATTTTATTTATTTGCTTCTTCGTTTGCTTGTTTGTTTCTAGTGAGCTTTAGGTGAAATTTAGATATGGTTATCCTCTCCCTGGTTTCTGGCCAGAGCTAAAATGAAGCATCCTGAGTTACCACAATTGTCATAATCTTCAAGGTGTGTCCTGTGGCACCTCTTTCTGATATTTGCAAAGCCCGGGCAGTGATGTCGTCCAGTCTTTGATCTACCTCTTCTTCTCATGCTTCTCATGCTTCTTCCCATCTTTGTATAAAGTCTAGGTGGACTCCTAACTGGAATCTGTGATTATTAACTGCTGCCAAAAATGGTGATAATACTTTCCTTTTACAGAGGATTTTAGTGAGGGTTAATGTTTGAACAGCTCTGAAAGTTGTTATGTATAATATGTCTCTTATTGTGGGTATGATCCTGCTCATGACATTTTTTTTTTTTTAAAATTATCAGCGTTGTTTCTATGTAGCTTCCGTAGAACGACGTTTCAAATTAAGAAATTCCTTTAAATATAAATTTAAAACTGCAACAAAGTTATTTGTTCAAACTGGTCAAAAGAAACTTGAACATGCAGCTAAGAGATCAGTTACTGCAAACTGAGTCTCATATACGACACTTTCATTATAATGTGGCTCTGCAGAGCCATCAATATTCAAAAAGTCAGGCAGAGAAGGCAGTAAGGGCAGTACTGAAAAGAACTTATACAATGACTTTTAATCTCTCTTAGACCTGTTTTAAAAAAAACCCATCCTTAGATCGTAATTTATTATATGCCAACATTCCCTGGCTCCAAATGTATCCCCAACCCAATTCTTTGACTTCAGTGTAACAGACGATCCAGAAACAGCTGTATTGCATGAGAAATGACACTGTTACAGCCAGTCTTGTAATTAGGATGGAAGGTAGATATGTTAGAACCACATTTAGGAAAAAAGTGAAAAAAGATTAATTGTAGTCTATTAAAATTCTAAATTCATCATCACTGGAATTTTTTTTCACTTTATGCCAGAGTGGAAGAAGTCCAATGCATTTATGAAGTGAATCCAGTACACGCTAATCTGCCATGCCGACCTCATTCAAACTTGAGAGCCCAAATACATTATGAAGCATAATTACTCTGGAGCTAAAATCTTAAGCAGGGTTTTGAGGGCCCTGTCTGTGAAACACACTGAAACTGCCATGGTTCATGTATAAACAGAGGACTTAATTAGAGCCTATAAAAGCAAGGCCCCAGGTATCGAAACATAAAAAGTATCACTAGAATATCCACATTTGATAATGTTTTTGAACACTGCTCCTTTTAAAATGGATTTAAAGACCTCCAATGTAGTGAAGATTTACATACGTTTTAAATTTTGCATTTTTAACTTCTTTTATATTGGCTAGTGATTGTCACAGTTTTTTTTTTTTAATATAAATGCAATTATGCAGTATTTGGATAGATTATTATGAGTCTATGTCTCTTTTTTCTGTTAGGGCTATTAATCTAAATTCAGTTCATTTGTATCATAGAATACATATGACTTTTAGTAATATTTTGTCAGTCTCTGAAGTGTCATAGAAGGGGAGACGGTCTTTCTTCATGAGTCTTTTTTCAGGGCAGCAGTGTAACTTCTGAGAATACCATTCAGGGCCATTTAAATCAGTAAATCTCTTTTTTTTTTTTTTTCTTGAAGGGAATCATAGAAATCTTCTTTTAAATAGTAACCTGATGAAGACAAGTGGGGTCAAAACTGACAAAGACAAATGGTTCTTCAGTACTGAGAAACCCATTTGGTAATAAAATGTTCAGTTTAAAACAGAATTTCTCTTCTGAGCTTTGGGAAACTTGTATTTGCTTACCAGTGAACAGAGGTTAAGTGTAAAACAAGCCTCTTCTACCCCTCTTGTCTGACTGCACCATAAAAAAAAAAAAAAAAAAAAAAGCAACAGAAAACCCCTGCCACTAGCACGTCATTATGCTTTTTATAATATTCATAGCTTAATTTATCCTGAAAAGATTATAGCTTGATGAACAGCTAATTAGGAACACTCATCATAATTTTCATTGGCTGTTTGCAAAATATTACATCTGGGTAGTTTAATGCAAGTTACTTCATGAACACTTGCTTAAAATAAAACTCACACACACAATATAATCAGAAAAACATCTCATTTAGTAACTACATTTTGTAACTGACTATGAAACTGCTTATAGAAATAAACTGAAATCGCAGGAAACGCATAATGGAGAGTCCTAATCTGCAAAAACATATTATCTTTGTTTCTGTGTAAATTGTTTTCTCTCTCAGTAGCTTTTTGCTCCACATTTTTCCCTGCTTGGATGAATGACTGTTTAAATATTTCCTTTTATTTCATATGCAAAAAATTATATGATGAGTCATTTTTTTACAAACTTAAGTTTACTGCTGGTGCTCATCCTATGTGACTCATAACCTAATGCAGTTAAGAGTGGAAAACATTAAGTGTCCTGAAATCATTAGAATGGCTTCGCTAATCTGTTTCAGTGAAGATGCTGTCCGGTCACCTAATAATTATAACAAACATTTTAGCTGTTAAATGGCTAAAAGATGGATGGCCTTTTACCTTTTTTCATGGAGTGACTCATGTCCATGTTAATACCCCAGAAAGCAGTCTGATGTTTAGTTTTCATAGCTGGCCACATTCATAACATTTCTTTCCTTCTAGTGCTGTTACTTCTACTCTAATTGTTGATCAGATTTTGTTTCTCCAATTCTGTCTTCTCTGATGTCCCGAACCCCTTCTCCACTACTCTCTAGTTAATAATCCACAGTGTCCCCATTCTACCTGTGCAAGAAAAAAAAACATGACTTGCTCATATTCCCTTAAAATGATAGATGTTAATTGCTCACATTCCTCTTCCGTCTGCCCTGTAAGCTCTTGTGTTCACAAGGCTGCAGTTGCCCAAGGGATGGCTCCTGGACGTAAGGCTCCTTGTTAAACTGCTAGCGATGGGCAGAAGGGGAAAAAAGGGGAAGGGTGGCAATGTCTTAAGGAAGTAAGGGGAAATTGAGGGAAGGAAGAGAAAGGGAGAATGAAAGAAGAGAGAGAATGTTAGTGAGCAGAAGATGGTAAAGAAAAGAGGGTCAAAATGGTGAGAGAGATGGTGATGAGACAACTGGGGAGGAAAGACAAGCAGAAGACCAAGAAAAATGTCCCATGTATAAAGCAAAAGGCATGGGCACATGGCGAATTAATAGCACTAATCCTCTAAGGTGCCATAATGTTAACAAAGAGTTAACAGGACAGCTGTTCAAATGGACGAAGAGGAGGCTGTAACACACTTCCTGCCATGGTTTTTATTACAGCATTGCCCAGGTTAATTTAAGGCATTTTGCAAACTAATCCCCCCAATTTCCTTTTAAGATTGCTTAATCTGTATTTCTGCCACAATCTTATTTTTGTTAGCAACAGTTGTTCTAGTATTGCTTTAAAGAGTGGGGTTGTATCTTGGTTTTCTTTCCGGTGTGCTCATGTAAACCTGGAAGAACATCACTGAAGTCATTGCAGTTCCACAGGTGTGAAATTTGTTGCAGTGAGAGATGAACCCAACCCTGTCTGTGGTTCTGGAAAACAGGTTTTCTACTATGGCAATGACTCAGAGCATTTATAAAAAATAGAGCATCAGCAAGTAGCAAAACTTAAGAGCTACTAAATTTTCTGACTAGGAAGGAAAAGAGGACAAGGGGCAATGGGTTCAAGCTGGAACATAGGAGGTTCCACTTGAATATGAGAAAAAACTTCTTTACAGTGAGGGTGACAGAGCACTGGAACAGGCTGCCCAGAGAGGTTGTGGAGTCTCCTTTTCTGGAGCCATTCAAAGCCCGCCTGGATGCGTTCCTGTGTGATCTGATCTAGGTGTTCCTGCTCCAGAAGGGGGATTGGACTAGATGATCTTTTGAGGTCCCTTCCAATCTCTGACATTCTGTGATTCTGTGAAACTTTGTTTGTGATTCAACATATTACTCTAAAGAAAATCAAAGAGAATGTTAGATTCTTTAGCTCCCTTGTCTTTAGATAGGACTTGTTTAAGGCAAACTTGCAAAATTCCTTAAGGAAAGCAGAAAGTAAAGTCTCTTGAGGTGGATAGGGCAAGCTGCAGAATGAGGTATTTGCTGCCCTGGAGCTGCACTAAGAAGATGACATAAGGCAAGAGAATACTTTGTATTCTTTTGATCTGCAATTTATTTTCCGTTTGTGTGGCAGACACAGTCCAGGATTCAGTAACAGGGGCTCAGTGGAAAAGCAAGTGAGGATCCTCATAAAGTACTGTAGGACTTCCTGCATGCCATCCTTGTCTCTAAATTGGAGAGATGTGCATTTGACACAAATTTAAGTTAATCATAGCTATTTATACAGTCATTGCCACATGATCCACACTGAAAATATAAGAAGCTAGTTAATTTTTTTTAATGTATAGGGTGAAAAAGCATGTTGAGGTGCAACTTTAAAATAAATAGTATTCACTGTTTATTAACAGTATTTATACAAGTATGCCTGTAAATAAGATAGGAACTCTTTGCAACAGGGCCCAAAACAAGCCGCAGGCACAATATTAAACAAAATAAACCAAAAAATTCACTGTGTGTGAAATAATGTGACTCAAAGAAGATATAAGGCATGCTGATTATGCATCTTTTCCACACTGAGTTCATTGTTATGTAAGTTTGATTTTTATATATGTATAAAAAAGTTCATGAAACTTTAGTTTTGCAAAATGAGAATTTGATCTTTAGTCAATTCAGAAGTTAAAGAAGTTGATGTATGGGAAACTGAGCTGATAAACACAGATTTAAAGGACTCATGAAAGCTCTAAATGGAAATATTTTTTGGTCTTTGAAGTTTTGCTTCTCTGTCAGTGGCACTCATAACTTTGGCTGCCTTGCCTATTCCAGAATAGCTGGCTAAGCCATAAAAATAAATAATAAAGATACTGTCAAAAGATTGTGTTACTCATGCATCTGAACCCAATGCTAAAATGAGAATGGGAAAGTTTGTTAGGCATTGATTATAATCTCTCACTTTTCCTTCTCACAGTAGCCAAAGGATTTACTACTGGGAAGGATATTCAACAGACTGCTCTGCCTTGGAGATGCCATAACCAAACCAGGCAAGAGATGTGTTGATTTACTCCTGTCTTCGGGCTACTCCAGAGGAGCAGATAGGTTTGTTCTGTATGACTGAGAATGCAGTGAAAGAAATGGATACTGTTATCCTTCTAAGGCTGGTAAGAAACAAAATATTTTTCCAAGCAGATGTGAAAGGCTCATTATGTCGCCATTGCTCAGTGACGCTTCCATTCAAAGCTCTCTGTATTTGTACTCCATTCTTGCGTTGTCTAAACACATCCCAGTGAAGCGAGACAGGTTCAAGGTATCTAATAGTAATGTATTATTTGCTCTAGTTGAACAGTAATTTTTTGCATGAGAAACTGTTGACCAGCATAGTTTAAAATGGCCACATGGTTCTTTGCATTTGCATAGCAAAAAATATAGAAGATAATTGATGCAAAATGACTTATTTTTCTTGGAGCCATATAAATTTAGTCTTGGAGAAGACAATTGACTCAAAACCTATTTAGTCTTTGAGTGTTTTCCTGTGATAATCAAATAGACACTCAAACTACCTTCCTATAATTATGCCTTATTGTAAATGTTTTAACGTTTATATAAGAACTGACTCCACAAGCTAAATGAACTTGGTGTCCAGGTATTTGTCCAGTATTTGCACTGCTTCCCTAAAGTTTATGATAAACAGTACCTTCCTTAATGCAGTGCTTATTTCTTTCAAGTGTTTGTAGACTGCTGTCATGTACCCACTTACTTTCCTCTTAGTTAATCTCCTAAGAATATAGATTCTTCTTCTAAAATACATTGGTTCTCTTTTCTACTCTGTTTGGAAGTGTGTTCTGGTGCCTGGTAATGAATGTGGCATTCTCAGTGTGACCATGTAGGAATTATATAAATGGATTAAAAGCATTCAGATATTACTAAGAATACTGCACAAAATGAGATATCCTTTTGTCTAGTTTCACTAAAGTTTTAAGTTTGGTGCTGTAGTTCCTAGCAGTTAGGTGCCTTGTAGCTTGATCAGAGTAAGAGGCAGAGAAAGGTACCCCTTACATGGCGAGACAGGAGCCCAAGAAGGGAGCCCCTCACCCAGCACACCGAGGAGGGACTAACCAACATAGGAAAACAGAAGAGACAGGAGCCCAAGAAGGGAGCCCTTCACCCAGCACACCAAGGAGGGACTAACCAACATAGGAAAACAGAGAAGACTAATAAGACTGGCGTGATTTTGTCTCTACTCACTAAAGAGAATTAGTTCTTCGAGCCTGGAATAGACAATTATGAACCTTTTTGTGGAATTGGTCAGTAAATTAAGCTGTGGTATTCTCAAATGAGGCTGATGACAATAGTTCTGCTCCTTTCATTTAGCCCTTAATCCTAGTAGTTAGAGCATTGAGCAGGCTTTCCTTTAACACACTGGATTTCATATTTCCCGTTATAGTCCCCTGAACACAACATATAGACAGTAGCTCTGTTCCTAAATCCTTAGGGAATCTAGCACTCGAAATCAAGTGTAACTAGAGCATGAGTATGTAAATCTTGTAAGAACAGACCTTAATTCTCTGGAAGGAAAAAACACCCATTCTTTAATTACTTTTGCTCGCTTTTCTTCACTTTAAATTTGCTACAAATAGCGAATTGCAGATATGATAATGTTATCCTCCTTACAAAATGATTGTTATAATCATAGAAGCAGGGATATGGCTGTTCTTTTGAAATTCTCTCTTTAGGATAGAGAAAAAAGTTGGGCTGACTCAGAACTTGTCAATTTTAGTGTGCTTCATTTTTATCTCAAAGGGGAATTCTGGCTAAATTGTAGGGTCAAATACAAAAACCAGAAACCTGTGACTACACTTTGAGTGATAAAAGTAGAAACTAAAAATCTGAAGACACAAGGAAAACACAGAAAGCTAGAGAGGCCTTAAAATGGGGCAAAACAATTGCTAATAATTGTCAGATATTCTAACAGTGAGTCAAAAAATATCCCCTTCAAGTGTGCATGAGTGTACCCGTGTTTGTAGACTGTTTAAACAATTATGATTCTTATTAGTAAAACAGATGTCATAATGACTGAATTAATAAGTGGAAGATTAATGTTAGGTACATTGAATATAGTGTACAAACATGCCTTCCTATCTGAGACATGAAGTACAAGCTCTCCAGAACAGCAGATGTTCTTTATACATGTCTGTTCAGGATCTGACTGGTGGCTCATTGGTTTGGGCTTAGGTGAATCAAGTGAATAACAACAGCAAAAGGAAAACAAGATGCAACAGAAAAGTTAACTAAACAACTATAATGGAACAAAAATAGCACAGAGCAGTGTGGTTACCATGATGAGTAATGGGATCGTTACCATTGTAAGAACAAACTATAACAGTATTACACCAAGGAATTTATCAGAAGCTATTGTGAGACAATAACTTCCCAGTACAATGCAGCTCACTGATTTGCATGTTAGGTTGTCTGGAAGCCCAGGCGTCCTGTTTGCAGGGGTGGTCAAGGTTCCCACTGGAAGCCACGGGAACTCCTGCTCTAACTGCACCATGGTGCCTGGCTCTGTTTTTCATTAGTTCCAAAATATTTTTTTCCAGAAATTTGTTTTTGAGGAAAATGGAAAATGGCAGAAATGTTCAGACATGGAGGTGCGCTTGGAGAATTGTAAGTTCCTATTTTGGTGCTTCAGAATGCTTTTTTTCACTTTAATCTAAGACATAGTTTTTAAGAAAGAGGCGAAGAGTTTGTAAGTTTATGTAGAAAATGAAAAACAATTGCTTTCTATAGCTGCTTGCATTTTAAGTCAATTCATTGTCTAAAAAGCTATGATATGTTTCAATATAATATTTTTCAGATACAATATTTTAAAAAAAATCCCTTTTTGCAGGTCAGTGCAGAAGCACTGAGTAAGAATCTGCCAATTTCCTTTCATGTTTGATCTTTTTTTCCTTGATCATTTCCATAATCTCTGTCACTTTAGCTGTCTATGCCTCCACTTGTAGCATTGACCTTGATGTATTGTAATAGATGTCTCACATGGCCTTTGCTCTTTCCTGTTCTATCCCTTAATTTCCTTGCTTATCCGCACTAGTGGTTTTCTTCTTTTATAGTCTATTTATTTCTCAGTGATATGGTCTTTCCTTGGACACCCATTTAATTAAACCTGTACTGTCAACTTGAAAATCACATTTCCATCTGAAAACGTTGTGTCTTCTCTTGTTATAGGAAGCCTTTGAGATGACTCTAGCTAAAAGGCAGAGCAAATGTTGCCTTCCCTTTTTTTTATTTCACTTGTGTAACATTCCAGCATTATATGACTGACTGGTATTTGTGGTACCTGAGAGGGTTCTGACACTGTCTGTTTGCAAAAGGAGAGAAGTGATCCCTCTGTCCTCCCTTCCTTTCCCCTGTGGCCTTTCAGGAAGATGTGATTTGAGATCTAGTCAGTACTGAATGAATTAAGCTGTATTACAAGGCTGCTTTAAAGGAAAATTAAACTCAAGACCTTTTGCTCCCCCAGTTGTTAGGGAAGGACCAGGATATGTGTGGGCAGTTCTGGGATGATTTTATTAAAGCTTTCATGGTTTCTGAAAATAGAACTACTTCAGTTTGGTCTCTATTTTTCCCTGCTCTGCAATTCTGTACTAATCACAAAGCAAATATGGCCCTCTCAAATAAACTAAGTGTTGAATAAAGAAAAGTTCTTTTTATTTCTAAGTATCCTCCATTAAGAGATAAATTACTCCTGAAGCTGTGTACTCTGGGATACTATTTGCTATTTTAATTTCTAATTTTGAAACCTCATCCGAAATAGTTTTATAATAGTTCTGTCATCTTGTACTCACTTCAGCAGATGCATTTATACTCGCATCATACAAAAGACATTATGTGTTTGATACTTCAAACCCATTTGAAAATAGACACTGAAAATAGTAGCAATAGTCTCTGTCTCATTTTGAATATTGAGATATTTATATGTTAGTGTAAGACGCAGAGATAAAATACAGAACAGATTTAGGAAATGTGGAAGGGATTTATATCTAGTAGTAAATTATGGACTTCATAAACTAGAAGGCTGGAAAGATGGATCACAGTAATATCATAACTGATAAGAACACATAAGTGATCTGCCCAAGTTGACAAAACTTTTTTCTCTTTTCTCATTTTTCTCTTTTTTTTCTCTTTTTCTCTTTTTCTCTTTTTCTCTTTTTCTCTTTTTCTCTTTTTTCTTTTTTTTTCCCAATACTGTATTGCTGGTGGTGAATACAGATTGATTGAGTTGTTTTAACACTTAAGATCACTTTGCAAGGGCAAGACAGGGAAGGAGTATAGAGTACAGGGTTATCTCTTTATATGGAAGGAAAAAAAAGTTTTCTTAATGGACTTCCAGGGGTTTTTTAAAGGTTTTGTACCACTCACGAATGTCGTGCTACCAGGCTCAGTTGTGTCTTTCCCTCTCTCTTTTACTCAAAGCTATTTAATTTTAAAGTTTTTTACACAATGGGAGGAAAGGGTTTCTGAGAACCTGGTACACTAGAAAACCTGTACTGCACTGACATCTTACCCACTGGGTTATCACATGTAAGGGAAATTTCTCCACTGTAGTATCATGAATTAAATTGCCTACATTTTTCAGTGGGTCAATTTGAGCCATGTTTACCAATATTTTTTTCTGATTAACTGCAATGACAGATTTTGGCAAAAGCCCTTTTACCAAAGTAATTTGCAAGCTTGCCCCCAATATATAAGGTTTTATTCCTTATGGTAAAAGAATAAATGCTGTTTGGCCACATCTCAGTGCTTTCTAAGTGTATTGAATTCTGTATTGAGAAATTTACTAAGCTCTGAAAATCAATGGCTTCCTCTGTGTGTGGGTGAATTCCTTAATAAACGTACCTGGTCAGGGGCAGATGCTTGTTTACCGGAGAGAGTTATCAGTGCTTTGCCTCATGCATTGTCACAGCCCTCAGCATTAGATCAGGATGTTATTGCCTGGCAGTATTTCTGTTCCCAGTCTGGAACTGCTGTGTCAAACATAAAAAAAAAAAAAATTGCAAGCTTCTTTCAAGTTTGGTTGAAATGCATTTTCATACTTCCTATAAACCTGACACTTACAATTTAATTTGTATATTCATTAAAAAAATTCCTGAAATATATCATCTGGATCAAATTAATGGTGTGTTAAAATTTTTATCCTGTATTTAACTAAGACATTTTGTTTAAGAGAATGGAAGGAAGAACACTGCCTGTTGGACTCAGGGGAGTGTGGATACAGACAACCTATGTGTAAAAGAAAAAAACTTTACTTGCCTGTAACCAAAGCTCTTCAAGGTGGACTCTGCTCATTCAGAGCCACCAACAGCAGTTCCCTTTTGAGTTCTAGTATCAGTTCTGCTGTTGGGGAAACTGTGTTAGTGCCATGAGTAGAAAACCCCCGGGGAGGCACTGCTAGGACACAACTCTGCAGTAAGATCCCCTGTGACAATATGGCCTGAAGGATGCTTGTTTCAGGTGAGTAACTTTCTTAGATGCAAAATATGCTTTCAGTGACAAACCGGTGATCATTTCCACTGAGGAGTACTTATTACAGTTTTGTTTTGCAAATTTGGTAATGTGTAATACCAAAGATACCTTTTACTATACGGAGTAATCTCTCTGAAGTCTTCCACACTGTACCATATCTTGTAATAAATGTTTACGAGACAGAATGGTAATTGAACAAAGGTCTCACCGGCTGCAGTGAATGGGCGATATGGGCACTAGACAGAAGGAAAAAGATGGGGTTTTCTTCCATAAGATCAATGGAAACATTGGATACTCTCATGCCTAGGAAAAGGAGGTAAATTTTACTTCTTTATAGAAGAATTTATATAAATGTCGTATTTTAACACATTATTTTATTCACAGAAATATTTGAGCTGTTCCTCTCTGATTGAAATAAAAGACATTCAATTAGCTTAGATTTGCTATTGGGAGAAACAGAGTAGGGGGTTTTTAAGCCCTAGAAGGGTCAACGATAGCCTAAGATGTTATTTAAGAAAATGTCGAAATTAGGAAAGAATATGACTTTCTACATTCTAAGGGTCCCTAAAATTTTATTCTAAAGATTGAAAGAAAAGGAATTTATTCCTGAGGAACTTTCAGAGCATTCTTCTGCCCTCCACAGCCCTGACAATACTTGACTTTCTGCAGCTTCTTGGAAACGATCTACAGGGCAAATGTTTCATTATCTGTTTCAAAGTGTCTCTGGGACAGATCTCTGGTACCAGTATTTCCTGAGGCTAATGGGGAACAATATTTTGAGGATGTTAAGGATTCTTGTTATTTAAGTTTGCAGTGAAACACCATCAAACACTGGTGTTAAAATTCTGATTTTCCTTGCTTTGCTGGTAAGATGTATGTATAAGAACTCAGATATATGATAGCTACGAACTGAAACAACTGGGGTAAATAAGGAATAAGTTATTTGTCCCTTTAATGGAAAGACTATCTGAACAAAGAACATACCATTTTCTTAAAAAAGCTCATAGTCAAAGTGACTTGTTGGATATTTATCTGCTTCTGGATGCCCAGACAGCAGCCAAAAGCACTTTTTCCATCTTCAGTTGACAAAGACTTTGTGCACTTTTCTTTCCGAGTTCCTCAAAATGGTTATCTGTGGCTTTTCGTTCCCAGGTTAAATTACACTGCGCATCTTCTAAGGTTCATTTTCAATTTTCAGTTCAGCAGCACCGTAGGCACAGAGCATATTATCATGTGTTAGATTTTAGGTACTGTTTCTGTATTCAATGCAGGTTCCTGGTTTCAGTCTCTTCTTTGGATCGTTCAAATCTGCCTCTCTTGTCATGCTCTGCCCTTGTAGCTGAGATGAGCTGAGGCATTTGAGATAACCCTCTGCAGGTATTTTGGCAGCTGGAAGCAAGACAGTCTCATCGGCAGGCTATAATTCAACATTTTCTTTCACTCTTGATCCTTGAAGATTATTGACCTGCAGAATACATAGCTCAGCCTATTAAGTATGTTTAAAAGTTATTTTCACGGTGCATTTGAAGAGATAGTGAGGTATGAAGGCAGTACTATGATTTTGCCTTCAGTCAAATTTAGTGAAATTTAAATCAGGGGAAACTTCACAATTGAAGATGGCTTGCATAAGGATCAGTTTTGTCCAAGTATACTAATACAGTTTTCATTTTTGATTAGTCTGATTCTCCTTTCACACATCATACAAATCAAAAGCAACTTCAGAGAACTCATTGGATCTTCACAATTGCAAAAAAGGACATTTTCTGACTACATACCTTAGCATTTTTAATGCTAAACACTGGAAAACAGATGCATATGCACATACTCAATGGCATGCATTCAGTCTTTTCTCATGATAATGTCAGAAGAAATAATGTGCTAGCTGTTTCTAGAATGTTTGGTACCTTCATGTGTATGATATAACAAAATAAAATTAGTCTTCTTCTTCTTTAATTTAGCAAGAAAATTAATTTTGCCTATTGCTTTATATGAATTTGCCTGATGATAACTTAGGTTAAATAGACTTCTCAGCTTTTCTACTCAAAGGCATGACAGGGAAAGATCCTTGTAAATCTCATTATAATAATAAAATCCTATATACAATATGCTGGGAGTGGGGCCCCCAAATATTTACGAGTAGGTCTGCTTTAATGATTGGCATCTTTATGATACCTAGGTGCTCTTTGTGCTTCTTTATGAGAACAGAATTAAATGACCTGGAAGTTCAGAGTAAATGTTTAAGCTTTACAAGTCCTTGAAAAGCAGTAAAATGGATAAAAAGTTTCAGTATTTGTTAGTGAAACTATTCAGAAATTACAGATGCTTTCAAGGTCACATCCCACCCTTATACAGTTTACAGAAGGAAGCTATCTCCCTGACCCTCAAACCTCGTATAAAACTACCTCCTTGTTTAATAAGAACAACTAGATCATCTATTTTAATAAGCCAAAACTGGGAGTTGATTTTTAAAGCAAAAATCTAGCAAGCTGTTAAATGTCACTTGCTCAGTATTGCAAGCTCTTGCTTCCTTGTGCAGCTGAAGGTGCTCAGTACCACACTGGATGATGCTTGCAGCATGTGTGCAGTGACTGCATGCCTTTATTCTGTTTAGAAGCGGTTAACTGTTTCCGAAATCTTCAAAAGGCAAAATTCACTTTGACATGTGTTCTTTCTCTCCATTTCCTTGTTACCTTTTCCATACTCCCTGACTTTGAAGAGAGTTTAGTCAATGTTCTGCAAGAGCCAGATAACACCGGCCCTCCAGCCTGCATTTGAACTCTGTAACTAGGATGTCCAGGATGTTTACACTACAAGCTCATACTGATACAGCTGTGCTGGCAATGTGCATAGTGGTTGTGAAGTGTGCTGATAAAAACATTTTTCTGTTGATGTAGATACACTATTTCCTGGAAAGGCATGAAGTAAACGGGCAAAAAAAATGTTCTTTTGTCAGGATACTTCCCCTTCGAAAATCAAATACTCCCAAGTCGTCTCCTCGCTGGCTGGCTGTGGCTTTACAGAGTTGGACCCATTCCCTTAATAGCTCATTCAACACAACTGTTTAGCTGAATTTCTAGGTACTTTGTGTTACTGGAAGTGAAAATAAGAAAATGGAATGACATGAAGGGCAATGTTAATAACCTATGCAAAGAAGATGTCAAAACAGGTAATATAGTGGTTACATAAGGTTTTTAACAGATTCCCTTAATAATTTAGATATAGAAGAGTCCTGATGTGTCAACAGAAGCTAAGATGGGAATGTGAAAAATAACTCTTCTGAGCTAACATATTATATTATACTCTATTATATTAATCTGAGGTGTCATTTTTTCTGATATCTGATGTAGATGGAAATTTGCGGCACAATTATACTTTAATATAGGCTATTACAACCAATTCCAAAAATTGTGGAGAGTACAGTTTGCTTCCTAGTGGAGAATATTTATACTATAAACATTTTGTAGACAAAAAGAAAATTTGTAAGTGCTAAATCTCTTAGATTAATTATAAAAATGGGTTCTGGATTACGGCAAAATAATGTTTTATTAAACTGTAGTGGACTGTGCTCCTCATCTTTTAATTAATTCCAACCTCATTGATAGAGGGGCTCATTGTTTAAATTCCATCATGACTCGTTCAGATAACCACTTGATCTTGCAAAAAAGCCCAAAAAATAAAACTGCGTTAGGAAAGTTAAATAGTGCTAGTGATGCATAGGTTACCTGGGTCCTTCATCTCATAAACTTCCAAGGTAGAAGTAATACTTTAATCTTCTGTGTGTCTCAAGGCTCTCTTTTTTAATGCTGTACTACATTTTCACCTGCTTTTTCTTACTTTTCTGAATCTCCTTGCTAAATCTATTCTGTGTTTATTAGGTGGTAGAGATATCCCTTCAGCCTTAGTGACAGCAAAGGCTTTGGTGAAGTATTTTTTATATATAAAGAAGATGATTTCCCAGGTTATGCAAGCGCTCATTACTAATGGTGAGAAAAAGATTTTGAACCTGATGTTGCTTGAATGATGGGCCAGATCAGTGAAAGAAAACAGGGTGCTACAGAAAATGGGACAGGATGGTAAAATGGAAGTATATGTTGCCTGAAGGCAAGACTTTTATGTCTAGGAGCTGATTTCTCATTCAAGAATCTGAATTTAGTGAAATGCAGTGAAATTTATTTATTACCTTCTGGCAAATTATGGGGGTTTTATTTGTATTTTATTCTTCTTCTTTTGCAGTAACAACACTACTCATCTCGTACCACAGAATGGCAGTTAGTGATGAACAGCTCTGCATGCATCACTGTATCTGGCCAAGGAGCAACTGATGAATCTTTATTGTGTTCAACAAGCTGTGCAACCTCTAGCCCAGTGCTGGTGAGATTGAGATGCTACAGCGTCATAAAATATCCCAATGATCGTAACATATAGGTGACAATAAGGGTAGATGTTATGTCACCTTTGCAAAATTTCAATTTGGAATGTAACTTTAACTGTGAATAATTGCATCATAATCTGCATTTGGGGCTCAATTCTATACTGCCTCCTGAATTCCATATATGTGTGGAGTGCAGGTGTACAAATGCTACCAAATGAGTCTAGTCCATAGTACCTGAGAGAAGAAACACTAAATATAGTCCGCAGACTACGTTCACACAATTAGTTCAATCACTACCTTTGCCTGTGCATGAATCCTGACTCATGGACCCTCCAAACCCATTAAACTTGTGAGTCCTTTTCCTAGGACCTGCTGTGATTATGCTTGGAAGCTCTCATGGGAGGAAAAGCCAGTGAAACCTTAGCCTTTCTTGCTGACCGTTAGCATCCTGTTTGGATCCCAAGCACTGTTTTCTGGACAAAGGTGAGCTGTGCTAAATCACACAGACAGAAAACAGTATTATTTTTTCACTTGCACTGACTTTGTACTGGAACAGGTTAGTAGCACCTTCATGATCAATTACTGTAGAAAAGTAATTCCAGAAGTTCTTCTTAGCTGAGACAAAATATCTTTTTTATATTTTTATAATAAATTATCCAGTGGATGGAACATCTAATTCTGGTCTAAAATTTTGACAATTGCAGCTGTGCAAGCACTGTCTGAACAGTAGGACTATTGCTTAACCTGTGTGGACATACATTTAGAAGGCCTCAGGAATAATTTTGGAAACAATATGAAATTGAGATATTTCCTCTTCCTTGGGAACAGTGTACTTATAAAAAAACCTGAAAAAACTTATTATTAATGTCCATATGTGCAGGTAGACTTCAAAATGGGTAGAGAGACAATTTTGCTTCCTAAAAAAAGCATAGTTAGATTTGGTCTTATAGTACACTGTTAGTCTTCTGAGATTCAGCAGGCTTTCTGCTGTTTCCTGCAACCAGTCCCTTTGGAAAAAGAAAGTCCCTTAAGAAATTTCATTTAGTGTGACCTTCTGCAGTGACTATTTTGGATGATGATGTCCAAATGCCACAGCCTGGAATTAGGCTGCGGTTGATTCTTCCTTCCAATATAATGTAGCCAATCAAACTGACTCGGTGCTGGGAAAGTTCCTAATTCTAGTCACCTGCTTCAGATGTGTTTAAATTCAGTGATTCATTTCTTTCTTGTTTTTGACGTAAGACCTAATTCTGAGTTTTTCTCAGTGCTGGATCCAACAGGGGGAGAATAATGGCCATTTGTACAGTGTCTTTCCATCTTCTGATTCCAGCCTGGCCCAATAGTTCTCTTGGTGACCTAGAAGAGCATATTTCAAGAACAAAGTTGGGCAAAATAGGAAATACTTTGTTTTTTAGTGAATTCTGATCTTCAAATAATTATTATCTAGGTTGAAGCCACATTTAAAATTAAGCTATTATGCAGCATCATTTAGCACTTCACATTCTGAAGTATTCCAAGAACTGTTCCAAATCTAATAAAAAAAAAAAATGTTTTTTCTATTTTGGTTTTGAAACTAGCAAGTTTTGTTATGAGTTATTTTCCATATCTTTTTCCTTTGAGCATTATTTTAAATCTATTCTGCCCGAGAAATCGTCAGTATCCTTATGATTTCCTTCACAATGTATTCTATCTTGCTTTAATACTAATTAAATATCTGGTGAAAGCAATGGACAAGCAGTGTTGGGCAAATTCCACTTAGCCTGAGACTATCTGTCTTATCTTCAAACTGACTCCAAAATCTGGCTTTAAAGGGCCATGGCAGTAAGACTGCTAAATCAGTAGAAGCTTAAGCTAGATAGTAGTATCTTGTATTACCATGTAATGTGAAGAGGAAATGATAGCAGAAATAAGTAATATAGTCAAGTATGAATTGTACAAATTAGGATTTTGCCTAATTTAAAAAGTTTCAAAAACTAGAAAGGGTTCAATACAGATTCATTGATTAGAAGAAGTTTAATATAGTTAAGTATGAATTGTACAAATTAGGATGCTTTGCCTAATTTAAAAAGTTTCAAAAACTAGAAAGGGTTCAATACAGATTCATTGATTAGAAGAAGTTCATAAGAAAAACTTCAAATGGACATTACTGAAATAATATGCATATAAGATTTGACTTTTCACTAAGTAATTTTTTTCTGAAAAGTCCTGTACATCTTTCTATTTGCAGATAACTGAAAAATCACATTTGGTATGTGGGATTGAAATATTACCTCACTGTCTTCTACGAGGAAGCTCAGCACAACATTCCCATGCCTTTGGTGTGGTTTGTTATATTTTCCTATCAACCTCTTGACCCTTTCCTGTTTTCTAAACTATTAGTACTAGTTATTCTGGAATTTAAAAACTCACATATGTAAGGGTCTCAAAACCTACATTCCTCATTTCCCTTATCTGTAAACTGGTGCTGTTGCTCATCTTGCTTTCTGCATAAAGATGTAAAACCAAAGTTCATCAGACTTCGAAAGCAGTTAGACACCAGGTGATGGGGACAATGCCTGTTTTCCTGAAACTTTATTACTGATTGTTTAATTCCACTGTGGGCTGGACTGAAGTACCATCCTTTAAATTAAAGTCAGAATGATGAGATCATACATCTACGCAGCAGGGTGGTTGTGCAGTAATTACCTCTGGCTTCATAAAAATATGAAAGGCAATATAACATTCTCAAATAATCTTTAGTTTTTGCTAAAGACTATTTGATTGTTTTAACTGTTTGGTGGTTATCTTCCCTTTTTCTCCTCCATCTCTCTCTTTAATTCCGTGTGCAACAGTATTTTATTTATACTGTTGATATTCCAGCACAAACACAAAATTGTTTTTTTCTAGAACTATGTCAAAATCATCATAAAGATGGGAAAAAAGGTTATTTTACAGATATGTAAAATAAAACACGTGTTCTTCTTTCTCCTCTATGATAAGAATGAGATGAAGAAGGATTTCCTAAATTGACACAACACATGTAAAAAATGCATGTTTTAAAGCAAAAAAAAAAAAAAAAAAACTAAAACTCAGACTTTTCCCATTTACTGTAGCTTTGAGATAATTAGTCTAATTCAGATGAGCTCAAATCACCAATAAATCAGAGTGTAAGCCATCTGTCACTGGCTATTTTTTGGGAATTAGGGATTAGGACCCTCTCCTAATCAGTTAGTAAAAAAAAACCCTCACTTTTCTGTGCTTCCAGGTCATCTTTACAAAGGAATAAAATTTTTTCACTTACATCTATTGCACCTTGTCCCCTATTAGAAGACCAATATGTAGATAAGTTAAGAGCAATACTTTATGGTGCATGAGGATCTTTTTTTAAGGCTTTCCATGCACACACCTAGAGAGAGCAGCTACTGTGGGAGGTCTCTTTCTATATGTGCATTTGCTGAGATAGTTTACGCGATGAACAAAAGCGAAGTAGAGTTAATACAATTATGTTTTTTATTACTTGGGGTTAGCCAGCTGGAAAACTGGCTATCTTGCCTTAAACTGTTTTGCTATTTATATGTATCAGCACAATGTTCTCAAAGATCTCTGTGGAATATAGTTTTTATTTAACAGAAAATGCATCAGATTGCTGATGTCTGAGCGAGACATGGAATGCTGATTAGCAATTAGTCTTATGAGGTGCTCAGCAGTTTCAAAGTCCACTGACAGCAAAAGATAGAATCCAGGACAAAAAAAGGAAGTACTGGATGTTGGAGCTGCCTGCTGTGAGATCCTGGTAACTTTGAGATGGGTGAGTGTTGGAGGATGGGAGTTTTGGAGATGGAGAGATTTTTCTCAGTAACAGATATAATTGCCTTTGAGACAGTGGACTAACCAAGCACTGATATATCTGCAGGATAGCTACGGTGATTTTGTGATAAGCAAAGGGTATTTTGGAAGGTGGTTCAATCTATACTGATGTCCAATGTCTCAGTTTCTGGCATTGGCTGAAAAAAAACCAGCAACCCCTGGAAAGTAATTGAGGTTAATGTTATGGTAACGGTGGAGATTATATTTGATGAGGAACACAATGATGGATGCAAGCATCAGTCTCAGAGTCTTTTCTCAATGAGTGTAAGTTTCATTAGCAGAGAAAAAAGGTTGTAAATTCACTGGTTTGTGTCACCAGGGGCATAGGAGATGGGATCTGCTGCTCTCTCAAACTCTGTGACAAAGTAGAGCTTTAACTGCTCTGAAACTCAGGGGCTGTTTTTCACAGTAACTGCAGAGGCATATACTGATGTAAATCCATTTGGCTTGCTTCCATCCTCATATTGACCTGAATGAAAGTACACTGCAGTCAAGTAACTTACCTCAGGATAAAAAAATAGAGTTAGATCATAGTCAGGTCCCTGGTCTGCTATTACTGTTCTTTTTTCTCCCTTTTGATTTTGGATGCTTAAACAGGGAGGAATTTGGCCTGCTTTCCTGCTGTGATGCATCTTAGATAGTCAAATGGACTTGTGCAGTGGTAATGCACAAACTTCTAACAGATGATCACTTTTTACTTGCAAAATATCTTGTTGTGGCCATCTCAGGATTCACACTTAAATGGTAAAAAAATATTTTTCTCTCATCTGCAGCAGAAATTCTGCAGTGCAGCCCTTTAGCCCAGGATTAAAATCTCCTGTGCAGGTAGGAAACTAAACAAGCTTTTCTTCCCTCAGTTTCATTTGATGTAACACCAGTACTTCACATCACGTAGGACCTGTTGACCCACTCTGAGGGTCCCTGAGGTCATTTTACATTACTTCTCAAAAAGACGGTAAGTCCATCCCGAGTGGTGCTGCATTTCATCCTAGATGGTGCAGTGTTTTGCCTTCTTTGGTCTGCGGCTTATTTTATAACAAGGGTAATATAAAATATGTTTGGGTAATAAGAATATTACCTATGGCTACCTCAAGAGATCAGCTACAATATTCATGAGACTTTGTGCCTGAAGTAGGATCCTACACCAGAAATAAAATTGTGAAATATCAGACAGGAAAATTGAGTTATTCCTGTTTTGTTCTTGCAAGAATAAGGAAAAATAAAGAAGAGGAGAAAAAAATCCTCACGCCAGGGATTTTTCATTTAAATCTACTTGTGTATGGTATTTTTTACAGAGAATGTATATTTCTGTTCAGCCCAGGTGCCAGGTCAAATACTGCTGTTACACATTTGACTGTAGCAGTTCTGCTCAACTCTTATCCATACATTGTCCTTTAGAGAAGGAAATGTATCTGGAGGCAGTCTTTTTTAACAACAAAAATCTCCTTGATCTCTCATTGCAGATGGGGTTGAGAAAAAGCTCAGCTTTATTAAGTGTTGTGAGAAAACCTTTATGTCCCTCACAAGATTTAGACAATGCTTGTGCAATTCCTTTGCATGTTTCAAAATGTATTAAACAGGAAATGAATGGAAATTTTTAGTGCTAACCTTCAGATCATTTTTCCCCAGACAAAAGGAAAAAAAAAAAAAAGGCAGGTTAAATTAATACCATATTTGTGTTGCTGGGACTTCATTAACAAATGCTGATATAATACAGATCATACATTTTCATTGAAAGAAGTGTGTGTGATAGCTGACTATTAACAGATAATTCAAGCTGACTCCAGAAGACACTCAGATTCTGACTTCTATTGATATCTTCTTCTACTGTCAGTTTTACCTGCATTTGCATTGCTAGCAATGGCTTTTTAAGTGGAGAAATGCAACTCCCAGCATGAAAAGGTTATTTTGTGAATCTTTCTTAAAGCTTCCCCCCCAAGTATTCTGTCAATATGAGGTTGTCAGTAGGAAACAATTAAATAAACAATATAAATCTTCTTTTTTGGAGCTGTGATTTGAAGTTGCATGGTATTGCACAGTCATGTGGAAAAGTATTTACTAGAACTGTTTTCATTCATTCCTTCATTCTGCTGTCCCCTAAATCTAAACCCCAACAGGAATAATGTTTTCCTGTAGCTGCCCCGGCAAATATGACTCTTATTAGAGGATATTCACACAGCTTTCAAATCCAATTAGACTCATGCCATCCTGCTGTGGCATATGTTAAAATTCAGCAAAATAATCTTACAGAGTGACTTGCTTCTTCTGACATAGTATTTCTTCTCTTTTTAAAAGGTTTCTTCAGCCTGAATTTTCTTATTCTGTTTTCCTGCAGTGGGTTCTTTTAGGAAAGGGAAAATGTGGAAATGAAGAAAAGGTACTTAGAGGCAGTGTTGTAAATGGACAGTATTGTCCTGGTTTCAGCTGAGACAGAGTTAACTCTCTTTATAGTAGCTAGTGTGAAGCTATATTTTTGATTTATGCCGAGCAGAAGGCTGATAACATACTGATGTTTATGGTTGCTACCAGGACAGTCAAGGACTTTTCACTTCTCTGCCAGTGTCTGCAGGTGCAGGAGAAGCTGGGAGGGAGCACAGGCCCAGTTACTAGCCTAGGATTTGACCTTAGGGTTAGGATTGAGACCCAAACCGGCCAATGGTCTGTTCCATATCATGCACGTCCTGCACAGTATACAGATTAAGATCTGTCCAGAAGTACTCTGTCTTTCTGGGTCAGCTCTCTCCAGGTGGTCTGTCTCGCTCCCAAGTTGTCTCTTGGACACTCAGGTTCTTATCTCTGCTCCGGGAGTGCAGTTTCAGGACTCTCCGTGTTCCAGGATCATTAGCTGGGAATGGGCTGAGCCTTGTCCATTGGGTAGCAAGTGGTACCACTGTGTATCACTCATTTGTATATTTGCATATACTACTATTATTATCATCATTATTATTATCATCATTCTTGTAGATTAGTTATGAAATTGTTCTTATCTCAACCCATGAGTCTCTTTTCCCTTTACCCCTTTAATTCTCTCCCCCTTTCCTGGGAGGGGGGAGGGTGAGCAAGTGGTTGTTGTATTTTGGTTACCAGACAGGGTCAAAACTATGGCAAGTATGTACCTGAACTAACTGGCAAGAGAATCCACAAGGCAAATAATTTTTTCTGTGCAGGCTTTTTAGAAAACGAAACAAAAAACCCCTTCATGCCCATTTTAGCTATCCTACATGTGCATTGGAAATATATGTCTCATTAAGTAGATGAAGTCACTATCCCAAAGGTACATTGTGATGTGATTCACCAAGAAAAAAGATTTACTAAGTTCTCCATAGTAAAAGAGACCCTGGCAAACCACAGATCATTATAGCCGGAGTTAGACCTAACAGATTCTTGCTGAGTGACCAACTCTTAATTGGGTTAGGTGTGAGAACATTTCATCTAGCACATCAGAATATGAACTAACACACTAAATATTTTATTCTGTGCAAAGTTACTTATCACAAGCTTTAATTCATTTTCATCAAGAGTCCTTATTGAAAATAAAATAGGCACAACTCAGGAGTGTAAGAGAGGAGAGGCACAATAATTAAAGCACAAATAATCAGAGAATGTGACTCTATTAAAATTTATTATTAAAGTATGCTTTGCAAAATCTGTCATACCTTTATAGGTGCTTTGCCTTGATAAGTGTGCTAGCCTGGGGCACTGGATTTTTGGAGCCTTGAACCTTGCAAGAGCAATCCTGGTAAGTGAAATGGGCCACCTGTGGCAGCATAAGCCCCATCACGCTCTAGTAAGTCCCATGAATTGACCTGCAAACAGCCCCAGGGCATAGCCAGAACGGGGAAGTCTGCACTATCTGCACCCATTGGTGCTACCTCTCTAGATCCCTCCTTCACAAACCAGAAGGTGCCTTTTCTAGTTGCCTTAGAAAAAATAAAACAAAAGGCTGTTGGAGCTAAGGGTGATCAGTGATTCCCTTGGGGTCAGCATTGGTGTGAGATACAAACCCTGTGCCTACACAGTGGTATACCTGGGACTGATCTATTCCTGTGCCAGCTCTGGAATGTGGCAGCCTAGCACGCCCTTTGCTTCTGCTCTTCCATGTGCCAAGCATGAGCACCATGTATCTGAGGCTTGTACCTGGCTGCTTTGTTCTTCACATCTAGGCCTGCAAAATGAAATCCCACCAGAACTGAGAAGGGCCAAAGGTGTTTGCTTTAACATTTTGATAAAGACTCTTCTATTTCTAACAAAGCTTTCTGGATGGCATAGTGGTTTAGCTTTGTTTCTCTGTCCTGTGTAATTTTCATTGCTTAATTAATTTTAACTTGTGTTGTTGTGAGATTCTTATATTGAGACCATTCTGTTTACTCATGCACTTAATTTGTCCCTGCAACTGCAGTCTGAAAACCTTTTCTAGCTATGGCTGTATTGCAGGAGCAGGCTGCGTACACTGTTGCTCACGAACACTTTGTGTCATATTTGCTTTAGTGAATGATCCTGTAACAGAGTGCACAGGAACTCTTTCTGTTATTTGTGTTAGGATTTTTTTTGCAGAACATGGGAACATGGAGTCTGAACTGAATGTGTAGGGTTGGGATTGTGTTAATTTTGCTCTTCTGCCTTGTTACCTCGTGATGGTTTGTATTACAACTTTGCCAATTCTTCATCCAGTCTATTCAATTTCTGAGAGAATGTGCCTGGAAATAATCATCCTTCTTCCCCTCTGTAATACCTGTGCTTTCTTGTCAGTGACTCACTCAGCCACTGTTCCTTTTCTGAACATGCAGTTTTAATAGAAATGCCAAAGGTAGAGAGTCTACTTTAATGACTAAGTGCATTGAAAATCACAGAGTGGATGCATTAAGGAGTTGAGAGCTTGTCCCCAAAAAGCTTTTGAAACCCCACCAGAAATATGATTAATCTTTAAGAGCAAGACTGTAACTGTGGTGTCATGTAGTAGGAACCCCTCTCATACCCTGAGGGATCTTGTTTGTATCTCTTTTCCAGAGGTACCACGGTATCAGGGAATTTGCCTGCTTACACACTCTGCTAGGCAAGTGGGTGGGCAGGTAAGAATAGGAAGGAAAAGACTGCAGCCTTATTTTCTTCCCCTTCCCTCCAAAGTGGCCTTTGGTTTTTGTTTGAAAAGATAATAATTTACTGTTCACTTTTGCTTAGGGATGGATGCAAAGTCAGAATCAACCTTCTCTCAGAAATTATGTGAACTACGTTTTTTTTTAAGCTGTAGATTCATCAATGGCACTTTTTCTAGCTGAATTGATGGTACTCCATCTAACCATTCTACAGTTCTTGTTTATGCTTTATTTACATCAGCTCCTCTCCAGAGCCAAGGGGAGCTCCCAACTTGCTTTGCACAGGGCAGTCCCTCTGGAAGCAGGGCTCTCTGTGTGAAACACTCCTCCTTGAATTACTGCCAGAAAGAGGAGTGATGTGGCCCATATATTTTAGAGCTGAAAAGACCTCTGGAGTCACCTACTCCAACCTCTGCAAACAATGTAGGTTGACGTGATCCTCAGGGATAAATGTTTGCCTTGAAATCAGTGACCCTCTCTGCCATATTACCTCCCTCTTCTCTCATTTTGTACTGTTTAATCTACATTTTTCCCTTCAGTAATTCAGAGCTATTACTATACTTCCACTCACTTTCCCTATGCTGCCAAGAGTCCTCCCACACCACTCTCCACCTTCTTTTTATTAATTCTTGTTAAGTACTCACAGCCTGTTATCATGTCATCCTTTCTCTAGACAGGGCAAATTCAGCAGTTGGTTTTCTTACCTAACCACTCTTAATACAATAGCTGCTGTCTTCTGAAATTTGAGGATTTTTTTTTGTTTGTTTGCTGGCTGCCCTAGTTAAGTCTTCTTTTTTTCTTAAATCTACTGTGATTTCCTAGTAAGGAACATTCAGAGCAGTGCAGAAGTAGCCTTACCAGTGAGGACTGTGTAAAACATTTTTTCAGTTCCATGTGTAATATCTTTCTTCATGTAGCCACAAGGACAGTAATCAGTGGGAGAGCAGAAAACACTGAACTTTACAGAAGTTAAAGGAAAAATCACTGAGCACTATGGAAATCAGTGAAAGATGAATTAGGACAGAAAGATAGAAAGATTAAGAAATTAATAGAATTATGTACTATCTTCTTAATAATCCAAATATAGATATTCACCCATAGATATATATTTATTTTTCTCTTAAAAAAATTAAAAAAAAAAAGAAATTATATTTTAAATCCTTTTTTCCTTGTGTTCTCCACAAAACACTTTGGGTCAAACTTCTTTACTGATTATCAGCCCATCTAGAGTGCATGGAGCACTTTTCCCCTGGTCTGCAGGGCACCAGCTCATGCCACCATGCAGTGCAATACCCAGAATGCCACCTCCCCTTACCTGGTTCATGCATCACGTTCTAAATTGCAGCATTTACTGCCTGCAGGTGAAATAACTTAGCATAAAGGCAAGGTCCTGTTTGAAAGAATCAGCACCAATTTTGGTTTGGAGTTAAGAGCATATTGGTAGTAATACTGTGAAAGGGAACATATAACCAATCTTTTTAAAAATAGCTTTTAAATTGAGGGGATGGGAGGGTTGGCTTTTGTTTGTTTGCTTTCATTTTAATTGCAAATAATTTTGCATAATGTGTGCTAAAGATTTTTTGAAACACATATACGATACCTCATATTTGTCTCTCAACACATTGCAAAAAAATAACAGGGGAAAAGGATATTTGCTTAAAAACATAAAGCTTTAATTAAAGGTACCTATACATGAAGCACCTTCAGAATATTATTCAATGTTGCCACCTTCAGGCCAAAGTGTATCTAAGCATTTAAGGAGATTTCCCCACAGAATCTTACAATTTTGCACGTTAATGATTTTTGAAATCATGCTAGTGCTTTTTCTTCTGAGAGGTGGGAGGGGGAGGGTAGGCAGTGGTGGCATTATGAATTTGGGGAAATTAAATTCCTTGAGCTTAAGGAAAGAGAAGCAGAGGGAAAGAAAGCACCGCAGTCAATATGTTAAACCTGTATAGTGTGTGGTTGCCTTTAACAAATCATCACCGAGAATTAGAATTATGCTTGTTTGTCTTTTGTGGTTTACTTTTCTCTTGCCTTGTCTCTTGCAAAACTTCTCCCAAGTTTTGCCCTTTTCCTTCTACTTCTACGTTGGAAGGATAAAAACGATTTGTGAAAGCATAGAATTATAGAATGGTTAAGGACCTTAGAGATCATCTAGTTCCAACCCCGCTGCCATGGGCAGGGACACCTTCCACTAGACCAGGTTGCTCAAAGCCTCATCCAGCCTGGCCTTGAACACCTCCAGGGATGGGGCATGAATAGATTTGGCTTGGTTGAAATTCAGAGCAAAGTTAAACCTGAATTTATAAGAGAAATTCACTAAATTAAGGAGAGAAAATGGAAGGAAACTTATGCAATTAGTCCGTGGTCTTAATCTATAGCAAAAGCATCAAAGCTATTTGGTTGTACCAAACATTTGAGTCTCTCTTTAAGGGTTGAGTGAAAAAATTGATAAATAAAGGTAACTCTTCTAGGTAGGCACTCACATTAAGTAACATTCCCTTTGTTTGTGATCTTGTCTCTGCTGGTTTCTTCCCGTGCTAAGTAGGGGGATTGGTCCATGTCAGTGAGTTATTGATTAACAGATGGCAGGATCCCAGTTCCTTTGTATCCAAAGCCAAATCCTTTTGAAATATAGCATTACACAAACCATGCCTTCCACCCAGAGAGAAATGTCATGCTGTTCAGTAACAACAATGGCAAACACTCCCTTTGGACTGAGGCATAACGCTTCACTTCCTACTTAAATGGTTTTGCACTGTTGCACTAAAGAGCTGGCACATTACTCCCCACAGGTGGCTGCATTTCAGCGGCTGGGTGAAGTGAGTCTCTATTTCATCTTTCAGCTGTAGTACTAAACGTAACATAGGGCTCCTCTAGTTCCACAGGCTATTAACCTTCCAAAACATTTACCTTTGAGGCTAAACTTTGCAGTACTTAAACCAGAATTCCGATAAATATCTTTATTTCAAAACAATGCATTAAGAGTGAGTTAAGTCCCCTTGCAACAAACAGTAAGCAGATGCTGGAGCTAAGTGGGGGCTTAAACAGCTTTCTGAACTTAGTCCTTCTCAAAATAACATTTTTATTTTAGCAAATTTGAGCAGAACCTCTTCATCCATTTTTGAATAATGAGAGAATGGCAATAAAACACATAACCTTACTGAACTGTCTATAAAAGCATTTTAAAATATGGCACTTTATCAATAGTATTTTCATATGATTTTCAAAACATAGCAAAAGTTCTGAACTGAAAACTGATGTCTCCAAAAGCAAATGGTAATTCTGCAAAGACTTATCAACATCCCTGACATAAAAAACCCAAGCTTTCTTCTGGGGAATTGCAACCCTCATCCAGCTGACAACAGGACCAGCTAAACAGTTTAAATTCTCTGTTTGCTGAACGTAGTATTTTGTTAACAGGGCAGACGGAAAGGGCTGTTCTCAGTAAGTTGCTGGGCTGGTCATTTAACCACACAGCTTCAAGTGTGAGTACAATCCCAATTGAATTTGGAGAGAGAGGCATTATGGAGGAAAGGAAAGTATACATATATATGTTACAGCTGGACTAAACAAGATGCTGTGTATGCCATGTCTGTAAAGTATTGCACAAAACTTGCAAAGAAAGGTAATAGCTAAGCATTCAATACCTCATTTTCATTCCCACCATCATTTAGAAAATGTGTCTGAAGATGAGATATTTTCTGCATTTATAACATGGAGAATTATAACAAAAAATGAAGGGCTGTAGAAGTGAGCGGTTAGCCAGAAATACTTTCTACAGTGGAAAGAGGAAATAAAAGCAAAATTAGATACTAAAGGGAGGAAAGCACATCCAACAATAATTCAGTGTTCAGTCACAGGCAAAAGGAGCTTAGCAGTCCAAACAACAGATTTTGAAATATTTAATCTGCAGGATCTGTCAAATTATGTATAGGAAGAGAAGTCTTGTCTGTTTTCTCAAATTAAATTGATTGAGGTCTGTGCATTATACTACATGGATTTATTCTGATTAGATCTGAAGATAAATGTCTTTCTTCCTAAGGGAGATTCATAAACTCAAGAACGATTTTCTTTTTTCTTTTTCTGTTTGTTTTTTTTTTTGGGGGGGGGTGGGTGGGATTTTTTATAATGTCATGTGTTTATCTCAGGGACACTGCGGTATTGTTCCTGCATCCATGGTAGCTCAGAAGCTGGCATGCCAATTGGCTGCTGCCTTGCACTTGAAAAGCTGCTGCAGTTCCGTGTGGCTACA
>NW_010135554.1:50401-53517 GCF_000699245.1 Pterocles gutturalis
CTGGAGGAGGTTATAATACACTCATCACAGTGGTATCTGAAGACTGTATAATCTCTAAAGCGCTTGAGGATGAATGGCTTATATAAATGTAGAATATTATTACTGTATACTCTACTTAATTGGGACATGCTGAATAGGGATAGCTGCTTTACTGGGTCTATCTCCGTGGAAACTGATGACAGTGTGTAGTAATGACTGTTAGTTAATCAAGATAGTATTGGCATATGTTCTGCTTAAGAGGTCTGATTTAGTTTCAGCTAAATAAAGTGCTGTTTAGCCAGATGACAAATAGGTGTGAAATCCTGAACTGGCTTTTAAATATGCAAGTTGCCAAATAAAGACGAAGAAGCATATTTTCCTAGGTCCTTGGATAGCTCAGTCAAGGGCGGCTGAGTTCAGCAGTGCTGGCTGAGGGTAGGAGCAGTCTGTTGGCATCGCACCAAATCGCTTTTGATCATGGCATTGCCGAGCCCACTGGCAGCGGTAATTCTTGCTTGGCATTTCTGTAGCTCATAACCAGGTGCGTGTGTGCATTGCACTGCACAGAGGCACAGCAAATACTGTGTCACACCATCCAGCTGTGGCCCTGGCCACTCCAAGACAACCTAGCGTGTGTGGCATTCCTTCTTCCCAGGTTTCCCCACTGGAAGACATCAGAGATTTTGGAGTGTATGGGGAGCGTGTCGCTCTCTTCCACAAGCTATCTTGCATTTAACTTCTTGCTTGCCAGCTTCAAGCAAATTTGGGCCCAAGTAGACCTTTTCATGTGAATTTGGTAAGTCTCCTTGGACTGTGGTTCAATGAAGTGCAAAGCAGGAGTTCTGCTAAATTAAAGGGCAGTCTGTGGAAGAACCAACTCAGTTTTCAGTGTTGCAAGGCGTTGTGGCTTGATAGACTTGGCGCATGTGGAAGTGCTACTGCTTTGTCTTCTCAGCCTTAAACCATTCACTTAGAAGACAATTTACCATCTCTCCTGTATGGAGAAACCCTGAAAACAGTAATAAGTCATTTCTGAGTAAAAATTTGTAAGGTCACCATGAAACCAGTATGTGATCTCAGAAATTATTGAAGCATTCTTTTCCAAATTAGTGTTTGGTACCAGAAGTATAGTTTTCCATATGAGAAATCCTTTTAGATATCCTGCGCAGTGGTAACAGCTGGAAGCTGTCTCTTACTGTAGCTGCTTGAAACATACATTATAAAATTAAAATCACTGAAAATGTATTCTGCTTTTCAGTTCACAGTGTTTCCATTAATGTTCAGTGTTTCTATGGTTTTCTTTTCATACTGTCAGCAATTTCTGGACTCTGGAAAACTTTGGGTTTGCTTCTAATCCTTAACTGAAAGACACCATATAAACTAAGTAAACCCTGTGGTGTTATATGCTTCAGTTCTAACCTGGACTACAAAATTATTCTTTGTCAGTAAGCTGTGATGCCTTGTATGCTATATCTCATGTATTTCTTGAAACCTCAGCTGCTGAAATCATATACAGAATTAATCTCATCTAACTTACACTGTCTGAAAATTAAAGCATTTGTTCTAAACTGGTTCCTAAGTGCTCCCCCTTCTATGCACAACTGCATAAACAGGCTCTTTGGTGGAGTTCCAGGGCAAGGTAAGGTGTGAGTCTCTTTCTGGAGATGCTTTTCTCTCTTTTTCCACTAACAAAAAGGGACTTTGGCTGGCATTCTTAGCCTAAACGTTACCTCTTCCCTTTCTGAAACTCATTCTCTGGGTTCTTTATGTTAAACTTCTGTAACTCTTTGCACACTTTCTATTGTCTGTCTTTAAGCAGAATAGCACATTGCTTCTTATTTCTCATCGCAGTTTGTTGTAAGACTAGCACAGTATTTAACATGTTTTCTATTCCATATATTTCCTATTTATTTCACATGTAATTGAAGGTGAAGCTGTGAAGGTCTGTCTCCAGTGCTCCATACCCCACAGGTACGTGCTTCCCGGGTGAGCAAGGTTACTCAGTTTGTTCAGTGCAGAGGCTCTCCGTGGAGTCTGCTGACTACTTTCTATGGGACCAAGAAAGAGTCGGGGTACCTCCTCAAGGAAATTCTCAGCAGAGCTCATAGGACAGGCCATAAAATTGTTTCAGACAAAAATGTTATTCAGACAGTTGCAGCTGTATAATCTAGAGGAGTACCTCCTGATTTAGGGATGTGAGAACAAAATGTAGCCCTATTAACATAGCTGTTCCTACCATGTGAGTATGTCAGTTATGAATAGTTTGGCCCTGGATAATTAGACAACAAACTTCTTGTTAACTGCTGGTAGCAATCAATTCTTTGCATGGTCTTAATTTATTGTATTTCACAGAGAAGATGAATCAGACTCATGATTAGTTTTATTCTCCGTAAGCCCTTTCAAGTCATAGGATGAAATAAAATTATGACCGCATCTAATGATGGGCATGGATCAAGATGTTTTTTCTCTCTGTCGTGAAATGGAGTGTTATGAAAAGGTTTCCTTACATTATTAGTTTACAAAAGAAGAGTCAATTTGAAAAATACAACAGAAAATAAAGTTATAGTCTACAGTAGGCAGAGAGAGACCATTTCAGCTCTTCCCAATTTGCTAGAAAATATCTTTTTCTTATCTGTATTAGTTATGACAACACCTCCTCAGTTAAAAAGCTGGACCAGAATCTCAGCTGTATGACTGGAAATATTTTATATTGTCATCTTTGCTCCTTCACTTACTTTAGTGAAACAAAATAGATTAATTGTTGGATTTCTCTGATTTCTGCCTTCTTTGTTTTCTTAGTTCTTTCAAAGCTGCTGGCACTGCTGAGGCATTAACACCAGTAAGAGGGGAGTTTGCACATGCAAATTTTACTCCTGTAATTAAAATCAGGAGCACTTGATTACACTGCTGAGCCCCAGAGCTGCAAATATGTAAACAAAGGTTACAGGCTTAGAAAGGAAAATTGAGCCCTAGGTCATGTTTTTGAGATAGACTTTTGTTAGTTCTTCGTCTGCTGTTAATGTGAAGCCCAGTGCCAAATTAAATTCCTTATTCCTGGTTGCACTTCCTTAAATAATAATTCCTTATTCCTAAATTATATATGTTATAATCTATTATATATATACACACTATATAAT
>NW_010135555.1:0-7649 GCF_000699245.1 Pterocles gutturalis
GAAAGCCGATAGGAAAGTGGTCGAGAGGATCACTAGGGCCAAACGTATATTGGCCGATGTTCAGGTCTTTTGACAAAGAGTTGTGTCAAACCCTTTGCGAGTTTGTCCGTGCCGCTAAAAGAAATAGGGAAGAGAGAGAATATGCAGATCTGTGGAAAAAAGCAAGTGAGAGCTTAACCCCCGCTCAAATTCTAGTGGTAAAAACAAAAAGTTTAAGAGAGGAAGGAGAAAACAGTGACGAGCTCGAAAAGGAGGAGAGAAAAGAGAGAGAAGGCGAGTGGGAGCCCTTAGATCACTTACCGCCGCCATATCGAAACAAATGAGAGGTTCCTATTCCATCTTCCGGACCCCCGTCTGTGCCTGGCCAGCACGAGGTCGGTGGATCCAACCCAGCACCTGTTTCGGCTTCGGTACCATGTTTGCCAGCGGCCATTCCAGCTCCCACTCAGGCAGCTGAATTGTTGGCTGCGTCATCCTTGACGCCCGCCATTTTAAAATTGGGTGCCGACGGCACCACCATTTTGAAACAGGGAATGGGAACTCCTATGACAGGGACAGCGGCAGCGTGTTGCGCAGGCGCTGCAGCTCACCCTACAGCGGCAGTGATATCTAAGTCGCTAAGCGCGCCGGACTTAGATTAACCCCCGGCTGCGTGTACTCGGAGTAAAAGTATTAACTCGTTACAACATACTACCTCATTATACCCGCTACGAGAGGTACCTTTAGGAGGCAATCAGGGAGGAATTGGCTTTGTATCAGTGCCTTTAAATACTAATGATGTAAGAAGTTTCAAAAAAGAAATGGGGGTACTTCTAGAAGATCCTTTAGGCGTAGCGGAGAAGTTAGATCAATTTCTGGGACCGAACACCTACACCTGTGAGGAAATACAGTCAATCTTAGGGATACTATTCACAGCCGAAGAAAGAAGCATGATCCGGCAGGCCGGCATGCGGCTATGGGAGAGACAAAATCAAGGGGGGCCTCCAGGTGAACAGAAATGGCCATATACAAACCCCCTATGGGACCACCAGCAACCACAAGGGAGACAAAATATGCGAGATCTAAGAACTTTAATTATTCAAGGTATAAGAGAAGCGGTTCCGAGAGGGCAGAACATCAATAAAGCATTTAGTGAGCAACAGGGAAAAGACGAATCTCCCACCGAGTGGTTAGAAAGATTAAGGAAAAGTTTACAATTATATTCTGGCATAGACCCTAACACTGTAGCAGGGGCCGCGCTCCTTAGAATGCAATTCGTAGCAAAATCTTGGGGAGATATTAGAAAGAAGTTGGAGAAATTAGAAGACTGTCAGGAACGGGGTTTGGAAGAACTTCTTAGAGAAGCACAAAAAGTGTATGTTAGAAGGGATGAAGAAAAACAAAAAGCTAAAGCTAAGATATTTGTAGCAGCAGTAAAAGAGAGCAAAAAAGTTAATACCCCGATAGAAAGTAATAAGGAAACAAGACTCAGTTATGCTCCCTGTAGACAACCATCTTTTAAAGATAGATTTATAGATGTAACCTGCCACTATTGTAAGAGAAAAGGACACCTTCAAAAGGATTGCCGGACACGAATGAGGGATGAAAGGATATGTGAAGAGGAATAGGGGTGTCAGGGGCTCTATCTATTGGGGATGGTAAAATCCATGGAGCCCTTGATAAAACTTTTAGTAGGTCCCCACAAGGAAGAAATTTCTTTCTTAGTAGATACTGGAGCTGAGAAATCTACAATACAAAAACTTCCCCAAGGAACAGAAATAAGTAAAGAATATATTTCGGTAATCGGAGCAAAGGGAGAACCTTTTAAAGTACAAATTTTGAAAAATGTAGAAATAGAAACAGAAAGAAAAATATGTTATAATGATTTACTTCTGTTGCCAGAAGCGGAACATAATTTGCTGGGGAGAGATTTAATTTTAAAATTAAATCTGACAATTAAGAGCCAAGGGGATCGATTACGAATTCAACTATATACTTTAACACAAAAAGACGAAGAGGAAATACATCCCCTGGTGTGGTATCAAGAAGGGGAGACCATAGGTAAAATAGACATGGACCCCATAGTTATACAGATTATAGACCCTCACCGCCTGATTAGAATAAAGCAATACCCCATACCCTTAGAAGGAAGGAAAGGTTTGAAACCTATTGTAGATCGACTTCTGGAGCAAGGAACTTTAGAACCTTGTATGTCACCCCACAATACACCAATACTTCCAGTACGGAAACCGGATGGATCTTATAGAATGGTCCAGGATTTAAGGGCAGTAAATCAGAGAACCATCACTAAATTCCCTGTAGTGGCTAATCCTTATACTTTACTTAGCAATGTTTCTCCAGAGTATACGTGGTATAGTGTAGTGGACCTAAAGGACGCCTTTTGGGCATGTCCTTTAGACGAAAAGTCTAGAGATTCTTTTGCATTCGAGTGGGAAGATCCAGAAACCGAGAGAAAACAGCAGCTAAGATGGACCGTGTTACCACAGGGGTTCACACAGTCACCTAATCTGTTTGGGCAGACATTAGAAAAAAATTTTACAGGACTTCGAGCTATCCAAAGAAAGGGTAAAATTATTACAATACGTAGATGATCTGCTGATAGCTGGAGAAACTGAGGAAGAAACCAGAAGGGTTACTATTAAATTATTAAATTTTCTAGGGGAAAAAGGATTGAAGGTATCAAAATTGAAATTACAGTTTGTGGAACAAGAGGTAAAATATTTGGGACACTGGTTAAGCCGAGGAACAAAGAAATTAGATCCAGATAGGGTGTCGGGGATTTTATCTTTAAGAGCACCAAGAACTAAAAAGGAAGTAAGACAAATATTGGGATTACTACGGTATTGTAGATCCTGGATTGAAAGAGATATAGTGAAAAGGTTAAGTTCCTATATGAGAAGTTAACTGAAAACCAGCTTAAGTGGTCTGAAGATGATGATCATAAATTTGAAGAAATAAAGAAAATGTTAATACAGGCACCAGTGTTAAGTTTACCTGATTTGGAAAGACCCTTTTACCTCTTTGTTAACATATCCAATCAAACTGCGTATGGAGTATTAATTCAAGACTGGGCAGGGATAAAGAAACCCGTAGGATATTGCTCTAAATTACTAGATCCTGTAAGCAGGGGATGGCCAGTTTGCCTCCAAGCCTTGGTAGCAACTGCCCTGTTAGTTGAGGAAACACGAAAAATTACTTACCATGCTCCTTTAAAAGTATACACTCCTCATAGTGTAAGAACGGTGTTACAACAGAAGGCAGAGAAGTGGTTAACAGATAGACGAATTTTGAAATACGAAGCAATCCTGATAGATTCCCCTAATTTGGAACTAAAGGTGACTAATGTTCAAAGCCCAGCACAGTTTTTATTTGGAGAACCAACTGATAAGTTACAGCATAATTGCTTAGAAATAATAGAGATGCAAACTAAAGTAAGACCTGATTTACAGGAGAGTGAATTAGAAGGTGGGGAGGTCCTATTCATAGATGGTTCCGCCTGAGTAGTGGAAGGAAAAAGAAGATCGGGGTATGCTATAATAAATAAAAACTTAAAGCCAGTTGAGTCGGGACCCCTTAATCCAGTATGGTCAGCTCAAGCCTGCGAACTTTATGCCTTATATAGAGCCTTAGAATTACTCCAGGGAAAAAGCGGAACAATTTATAGACTCTAAATATGCGTTTGGAGTAGTACATACTTTTGGGAAGATCTGGGAAGAAAGAGGCCTAATTAATGTGCAGGGAAAGAATTTAATACATCATGAATTGATAATAAGGGTCTTGAGGGCTTTGAGGTAACCGAAAGAAATAGCTGTAGTACATTTGAGGGGTCATCAGAAAGGGACAGATTATAGAATTAGAGGAAATAATTTGGCTGACAAGGAAGCACAAGAAGCAGCCTTGAGAACTCAAGTTGTTCAGATTAACACTCTACAATCAGAAGAAAATAACAGTGAAGGAAGCGAGAAAAAGCTTACTCCTGATGAACAACTTAAACTAGAAAAGATAGGGGCTAAATTAGAGCAGGAAAAGTGGATTCTACCAGATGGGCGAGAGATACTGCCAAAAGCATATGCTCGACGAATATTAGAACGATTGCACATGCAAACACATTGGGGAACAAAAGCATTGATTGATCAATTTCTCAAGCAATATGGATGCATTGGGATTTTTGAAATTGCAAATCAAATTACACGAGGATGTTTGACATGTCAAAAGATAAATAAGAAAATATTCAAACAAACGGCTATGGGTGGTAGGAAAATTGCATTTCGCCCATTAGAGAGAGTACAATTAGATTTCACTGAACTCCCCAAAGTAGGAAGAATAAAGTACTTGTTGGTTCTGGTAGACCATTTAACACATTGGGTAGAGGCATATCCAGTAGCTAAAGCCACAGCACAAACCGTGGCAAAAATACTGTTGGAACATCTAGTACCGCGATATGGGTTAATTCAATATATTGATTCAGACCAAGGGACGCACTTTACCTCTAAAGTGATAAAATTGCTGTGTAAATCACTTGGAATACAATGGGAGTATCACACTCCCTGGCATCCTCAAAGTTCGGGAAGAGTAGAGAGGATGAATCAAACAATTAAACAACAATTGGCAAAATTAATGATTGAAACACAAATGACGTGGATAAAGTGCTTACCAATGGTGTTGCTGAATATTAGAACAAAACCCCATCGAGAAACTGGATTATCCCCGTATGAAATGTTATATGGGATGCCTTACTTACAAGGAATGCCCCTAGGAGATAATGTAGTAAAAGATCTTAACATGCAGAAATATGTGATTAGTATCGGGAAAAGATTGAAAGAACTGAGAGAAATGGGAATGTTGTCCCAAACCCCACCTCTTGGATTTGACATACACTCCTTCAAACCAGGAGATAAAGTACTAATAAAATCATGGAAAGAAGAAACGCTGGCCCCATTGTGGGAAGGACCTTTTCTTGTTCTGTTAACTACAGATACCGCAGTCAGGACAGCGGAAAAGGGGTGGACGCACGTCTCCAGAGTAAAAGGACCGGTCTCTGACTGGACTGTAACATCTTATCCAGGAGAAACGAAGGTAGTGTTGCGGCAAAGCAAAACTGGAGTGGGCATGGGCAGCACCCAGGGGGCTGTGCCCTGAAGCCGCCGAGAGAGGTAAACAACGCCTGATAAGAACTATAAAGCCATATTTTCTGCAAGTTCTTGAATTACAGGAGAAACCGGTAAGAAATATTGAAAAAGAAATACTTGAGTGGCTGTGGAAAGGTGCACCCTTGGACAATATTGAATTACAACCTACAAAATCTACTTTAGAAAAATTTGGTGCATTGTGTAAAGAATGAGGTAATTGCCATCCTTGGTTATTGATTGTATGCGGCAGATGTAATGGTTATAAGTTAATACGTCCGCTCCAGTTAATGAATAATAATTGGGTTTGTGATGAATGTATAAGAAGTCTCCGATTTACCCGTCCAGATTATTGGGAAGACAGGTTAAAATCATATTTGAAGTTGCCGTTAGGACCTTATCCTGTAAATTGGAATTATATATTTGAGAGTAGAGAAAACCGAGATTTAGTCAGTTTAAAGGATAGTTTGCAAGTTCGGATAGATAGGTTAAGACAAGTTAAAAGGCTTCAGATTGTAGCATACCATTGTTTTGAGAAAAGTTTTGACGAGCTTATCCCTTCTGATTAAAAACTTTAAATAATAGTAGAGGGCAAGACTGGATTGGCCGCTATGTCTGCCACAAAGAAAGTCTATAACTCGGCTGTGGGCTGCAACCCCATAGGCTGGAGGAGTGGAGGCATAAGCCATACCGGACCTCTGCTAGTTTTATTATACTTCTTACTAATCAGATTAAGAAGTGCTGAAGTGACTGGTTGCAATCAGTGCATCGTCACTACTAGAAGGGGAAGAATAAGCTCTGAAACACTCATATCATACTGTTTACGAATGTAAATATGAAAAGTTAGGGACTTCTACTCATAATGATACCCAATACGCCTTGTGTAGAGAAGGAAATAGAACGATATGTTATGACCCGAAAGAAATTCCATATCAATATTGGATAGAAATCAGAACAAATTCAGAAGAGGGAAGGTTAATGGGGACAAGTAATATAGTAACAGATATACACCAACCCGTGAGTGTTATCTTCGATGCTTGTGATGCTATAGATTATGATCCATTTATAAATTGCGGGGACATCGGGTGGAGAAAATACTATAGTAATAGCAATAAGTATATATGTTTAAGAGCCAAAACAACGCCACCCAATTGTTTTGAGTGGGATGGAGAGGACGTTGATAGAAGTTATCACTATTGTGGAGGTTCGAATTGGTATTGTGCTTGTTGGAGTACAGACCCTACATGGGGTTGGCCCTGAAAATGTGCAGGAACTCAATTAGAAGCAGAGATTAGTAAGGGAACTCCTCTTTCCAACTGTACAGCTTCCACTTGTAACCCCATCAACCTAACTATATGGGATTTAGAAGAATGGAGAGAACAAGAAGGGAAAATTGGTCTATTGATATATGGGCCTGGAGCAGACCCAGGAGCAATTTTGTATGTGATAGTTAAGGAAAAAGTTAGAGGATCAAGACAACATCGATTATTATTTAATTCCTTTTACCATGAAATGGAAACAGGTGTCGAGTACGAGATTCCTACGGTTGCTAAAAATTTATTTGTTAATCTTGCAGAAAATATAGCAAAATCGTTAAATGTTACTAATTGTTATGTATGTGGAGGAACAAACCAAGGAGAAAGATGGCCTTGGGAAGCTATGGAAAGCAATATTAGTAATCCCCAAATATGGAAGGAAACCATGCAAGGTAATAGGAAACAACAATGGATCCTTCAAACAAATATAATAGGAAGAACTTGTTGGCAAAATTTAAGAGAGATTGGAATACAAGTAGGACATTTAGAATGTGAAGGTGGATATATTTGGAATGAAACAAGGAATGATTGGGACAAATGGGGAAATCCATTAAAAATTAATGAACAAAATAAAAATTGGACAGATGGAACAAAAATTCCAATTGGTTGGCCAACACCCGAAGGACATTATTGGATATGCAGAAAATTGGCCTATGCATATTTGCCTCAAAATTGGACTGGATCCTGTGCTTTGGGAACGATAAGACCATTTTTTCGGAAATTAAAAGTTAATGTTCGGATCTACGATCCTCATATAACTGAAGTGGAGTTTGATATGAGACTTGTAGTTTGCCTGTTAAAGTGAAAGCTGTTACTTGTTATTATTGTTACTTACCTGTTATGAGACACACTCAAAAAGAAGCAAATGAAGAACTGAATACAGCTGCCCCTCAGACCGAGACACTGAGCAAGAGCCATGGAACATTCTGGAAGCTCTGGGAGTGAGAAGCCTGAGCTTGAAGCAAGAGCAGGGATTGAGAAGTTGCACATTTGATTGGACACCGATTCTCAACACTGATTGGACTGTATCTGAGACCACTCATTGGTCCATTTGGACCAATCCTGAACGAGGCGGGAATGGTGCCATGTGTTGTCACTTGTTGATTGGTGATTTTCTGATCCCTGCTTAGTAACTGTTATGTAACACCAAGCCTATATAAGCGGGTCAGTGGTGTGCTTGGTGCGCATTTTGGAGAGTGGTGACTCT
>NW_010135555.1:7754-8554 GCF_000699245.1 Pterocles gutturalis
GATCAGGGGCTGTGTCCTCCAGGGCTGTCCAAGGCCGTGCTGCTGTGGCCGAGGCAGCCCTACTGACCGAGCACTCTGGCTTGCAGCGCTGCTATGGCCACGTGGGAGATGATGCTTTCCGGGCCTGAGGCTTTGGCGAAGATTGTAAAGGAGTTCTTCAGCAATCACCAGGGCGCCTCAGCCACCTCCCAGTTCCTCAGAGGCCTCATCAAGGTGTTGGAGAGACCTGACCTGGTGAGCAGGGCACCGTCAAGGGGAGCTGTGTTGGCAGCCGGGGCTGGGGCAGTGGGTAAGGCGGGGGGCGTGCCTCAGCTGGCAGTGAGGCGGTGGGGTGACTGCTCCAAACACCCTCCCTGCCACGCTGGGGGCTGGTGGCTGCCTGGGGACCTTTCCAGGGGCCGAGGGTCACCCATCCCTCGGCGCCCGGGGGCTGCCGTACAGCGTCCTGTGCCACCACCTGGCAGGAAGCCAGACAGGAGGCTGGTGCCAGGGTGGTCTTTGACCCTTTCACAAAAAGGAAACTCTGTCTTTCGTACAGGCAAGAAAAATGCTGGTCCTCCTGCCACACGCCATGGAGGCACTCAAGGGATGCAACACAGATACCAAGATGAAAGTCCTGGTGATCCTCAGGAACATGATGTGTCACCTGAAGAGGAAGGTGGCCAGCCGCGTTGCTGTGGAGCTGGCAGAGGAGCTCCTGCCTGGCTTTGAGCATGTAAGGCTGCTGTGGGAGCCTGAGCCCTGCAGACGGGCACCCTGCAGTGACAGCTGCCCTTCAGCCCAGCCCTGTGGGCAGCACT
>NW_010135556.1:0-9126 GCF_000699245.1 Pterocles gutturalis
TATTCCATATCAGGCATGTCATGCCCAGTGTATACATGAAGATCTGTCCAGAAATGTGTGCTCTCCAGGTCAGCCCTCTCTCTCTCAGGGTTACCCCTCTCTCAAGATCATCTTCTCTCTCCCTCCCTCAGTCAGCTCTCAGTCTCAGACACTCAGGCTCTTGATCTCCTTTCCAGGATTGTGGTTTCAGGACTCTCCCTGCTCTGCAATCACTAGCTGGGAACACGCTGAGCCTCAGTCATCATGTGATGAGCAGTATCACTGTGTATCTCTCATTTGTATATTTGTATATATTACTATTATTATTACCATTATTATTATCACTTATTTTCAATATTATTGTAGTTTAGTTATTAAATTGTTCTTATCTCAACCCACAAGTCTCTTTCCCCTGTACCTCTTTAGTTCTCTCCCCCACCCCTGGGAAAGGGAGGGTGAGTGAGTGGTTGTTGTGGTGTTTTGCTGCTAGCCAGGGTCAAAACTACAACTCTTGGACAGTCTTCCCTTACAGGAGGCCACATAGTGACCAGTGTGTAGTTGCAGTTTTACAATACAGAAGTCTACTAATCCCTGCCCAGGCTGTATAACGGGATTTTGTAGTCCCCAGTTAATGACTTCCAAAGTGACACTGTAACAAGGTCTTCTGCATATAAATGTGATGCAGTGTTGTGAAGGTTTATTTTTAATTACTGGGTCACCCCCTGCTAACTCGTCCTGTGTTTTTTTTAATTCTGTATGCTCTGAGTGGCAAGCATTTATCAGCATTCTCACATCTTAGGCCATTTTTGCTCTTGTATTGGCCTGCCCTCAGCCAGAGGCGAGAGTCCCACCCCAACTCCTGAGCTCACTCCTTATGCACCACCTCTGTGAAACGGGCACCCGTTCCTGTGTGTGCCAGCTCTGGCTGACATGGGGTTAATAAGTTTTTTGAAAGTAACTTTTACTCAGAGGTTGGCTGGCCATCAGTCTGCAGGTGGTGAGTGAGGTGGTGAGGTGGCTTTTGCATCACTTATACTTTTGGGTCTTTTCCCCCCTTAAATTCTTAAGCTGTCATTATCTCCACTCACGAGGTTTTTTTCTCACTTTTGCCCTTCAATTCTCTTCCCATGCTGCTGGGAGTGAGCAAGCAGCCAGGTGGGGGCTTACCTGCCTGTGGGAGTCAACCCACCACACCATGGCAGCCAAGTGTCACTGAAATCGATGCAAAAATAGTCTGGAGAAAATCTGAGCACAATTACTAGTAAGGAACTGAATGTTAAAACATTCTTTAAAATATATAATTTATTTATAAGCATTTATCTGAAATGCAAGTATGACACAGCAAAGGTGGTCTTGAATACAAAATCTTTCCTTGCTCATATGACAAGATAAACCATTTTTTTACCATTAATTTTTCTGTTCTTGAGCCCTAAATGTCGCTGATGTCTTCTCTCAGGCTGCCCATAGAGTGTGCTGTGAAAAAGCTCAGACTCACAGGTTTTGGATTTTTTACATATCAGAAGATAAAATACCTTTGTGAGCTTTTGCAATACAAAAGTAACAGCTTGTGCTTCATCAGATGGTTCTTCATATACAGGTTGTTTCATATCTCCATAGGCAGACATAATAACAGCTTGGAAGAGATTGATCAGGACACAGATCATCAACATCATGAAAGAGGCTAGGAAAAGACCACCCAGCAACCTGTTGGATGAAAACGCAGTATCTCTGAAAGCTGAGACACAGTAAGAGAATACAGTCTGAGCTGAGTGAATCATGTTATTGTAATTCCATTCATGCTGCCCAAACACAAGGTAGCCAAAAGCCATAAATACAAAGAAGCACACCAACACCACGAGGGCCATTGAGGAGATTCCAGGAAGGGCTGCCAAGATTGATCTTTGTGCCAGGCGCACATCATAAAAGAATTGAGAAAATTTTAGAGTTTTCAAAACTGCAAAAAATGCTAAAAAGCCCATAGTAGTCCTTAAAATCTGATCTAAATGAGAAACTGCATGAAAATGAATGAAATTGTTTGGGTGAAGTAAGTAAAACTTCACTATATCTGCTCCCACCTTAAACTTTATGACCTTTAACAGAACAAAAAGGAGGAGTGCTGATTTTAAGCCAAAGTTGATTATATTGTAAATGTTTTTAAGATAATCTTTTTTTTCTTTGCCTATGATATGAAGCTCATCTACAATGTAAATGAACAGAAAGGCAAGCACAACTACGAATGCAAACTTTTCAGCTTCAGTTTGCTGATGAAAGAGGGGGAGTGCAAAAGAGTGTATTGACAAACTTGGTTTTATGATCCCCAAAGGAGACATTTCAAATATGACTGAGATGGTGCAAAAGAGATCTGCATCTGAGTTAAATGTAGTTAGTTCAATGATCACAGCCCATGTCTTTTCATCAAGCCAGTTGCTCTGTTGTAGAACATCCAGCCGTGTTGTCGAACTAGGTCTTCCTTCTTCAGGGAAAAAGTAAAAACTGTATCCTTCTGGTCCATATGTGTGCAAATCTCCATATGAATAATAGATCCACGGAGTCTTGTTTCGCTGGTAAGTGAACCCACCGTAACTGCTGGCATCCTTGGAAACAGTCTGGTTGTCAACCTTTGTCCAAGTGCCAGCATAGTCATCTTTTTCTGGGATGTCACTGCCGTATTTGTGAAGACAGTGGCTTTTACTGATCACAAAGTTATTCACAAAGCTACGAGAGTGGAAACATTTTTTATCAGTACCTTTAGCCCGCACTTGCCTCATCCTAGGCAAACCAATGATTTTGGACCAGCTCTCGTGAAGAAAGGTTGGCTGAATGTCATTATGAATCAAAGGCAAGAACAAGTCTTTCACCCATACGTAGATATGTTCTAACTTATCTACACTGGAGAGTCGTGGAGAGAACTGGCTACGGATGAACCGGTTGTAGTGGAAACTGTTAGCGTTCTCAGTGGAATAGGCAAAAGTTAATAGCAGTGTTAAAAACACAAGGTGACTGATGAAAGTTTTTGTGAAAATAAGTGCCTTGACTTTAATTTTTGCTCTTTTCATCATGTCTGTGATTTCATCAGCTTCTAAAGGCTTATACTGCTTGGTGCCTCTGACTTTAGCAAGTTTTAAGTGCATCTCTCTCATCTCATCAGCACTCATCAGTTCATTAGGCAACTTAATCTCAGAATGCTTTTCCTGAGTTAACCATGTGATGTCTTTGCAGTATTTTGGACAAATCGTACTCACAGCTGAGAAAAAAATGGTTTTTAGAATTGAAAAGATAAACACATCCTGAAAAAAGGAGATTGCAGATGCTAAAAGCCACTCTAATGAAGTCTGATAGCCATAAGCCAAACCATATAAAACAATGAAAAATGATGATATCCCAGTTATAGCTATAACTAGTGCCCATGAGAGATAGATGCACCACCACAAAAAAGCTGTGTGTGGTCTCTTGCGAAAGAGCATGGAGGTTGTGCTTAGTGGTTTCCTTTCTTTCTGAAAATTGTCCCCTTCCTCTGTGCAATTTTTACTGAAAGTGAAATTTGATGATGGCCTTATCTGACAGGCCTTAGCCATTGGAGGGGAATTTGCGGTTATTGTCTGCTCCTCTGGTCCAGTTGCTTTTGCATCTCCTTCAGAAACTGTGCAATCACTCCAGTTTTGGGGAGCTCCCTTGCTTCTTGTCTTTCTGGAACATGGTGGGCTCTGTGAGTTGCTGGGGCCAGGAAGATTCTCCAAAGGATTGATATTGCTTGATTGTGCTGTAGTTCCTGAAAGGTCCAATTTTTGCAAATGTTCCTTCCAGTTCTTAGGTTTTTCAGACAGGAGGACTGGTTGAGGCACACCATGAGGAGAAGGTTCCTTCTGGGAATACTTAAATAAGGCAATTATAATAATATTCACAGGTATGATAAGCAAAGCACTTTCAATTCCTACTGTTATTGATCTCAAATACCTCAAATGTACTGGAATTTCTTCATCCTTGTCAGCATTAAAGAATATAATGTTAACAAGCAAGGTGAATAATAATATCGCTAAACATGAAGACAACCTCTGGAGCCTGCTCAAACTGCCAGTGAAACCGTGAGAAAAAACCGAGAGCCACAGATGGCTCTGTGTCAGGCTGTTAGCAAAATTAACCAAAAAATAATCGATTTTGGGCAGAGGTGTCTTGGGGTTTGTTATGGAAAATGTCCTTTCTATTAAGCGGTCGCCCTTGTCAAGAGAAAGCCATTTCCTGCACATAAAGAACCAGGTCTTCCTGGTGGACATATTCTCAACTTTGGCTCTGCTTAAGAACCAGCTTGGAGATGGGCCCTTGTTATTGTGCCAGACTCTGAAGTAACAAATGTCTCCCAAGTCTTTCTTAGTAGTTAACAGAAAGCAATCAGTGCTTCCCCGTTGGAAAGACAGAAAATGTGGGTGCCGTAAACAATGGACATCACTTGTGCCCTTCTGGCCGATGAGCTGAAGAAAGACATCTGCTTTCGTTCCAGCTCCCCAGCGACTGCCCGTGTATAAAGTGACCAAAAAGCTCACTTTATCAAAGGGATCGTTGTCTGGCAGAACTATAATCTTGTCTTTGCTGTTCCTTTCCACCCTGTCTTTTCTAATGGCCCAGAGGGACAAAAGAAAGTAGACCGCAAAAATAAAGACCACTGTTAAAAGGGTGACTGGGTTTTTAGGTATGTCCGCTATCACGGCTTTTCCCAGATCTACTATATTGGGGGCGACTATTACTTTGGCTGCCAGGAACCTGATGTTGAACATGGATGCGGTTGACATGGTGGGGACTGACGGACTGCTGCCACTCTGCTTCATATTGCAGACACAGTGTACCCTCTGCTGGTTGGTCAAGGAGCCAAGCTGGCACGTGTCTTCTCTCCACAGACTTTGAATCCCATCCAGAAATAGGCACTGATCACTAAAAACGTGTATGCTCACCAGTCTCTGGGATTGATACCTTATGACAGCATGTGTCAGCAAGACAATGGAGATGTTATGAGTGTCTGTACCGCTGTCTTGAACTGTGGCTCTCAGCAATGACTCTGGGAGACAGATAGTATAGGGAGCCTTAATGTTACAGTCAGCATTTGCTGTCTCATTTTTGCTTGAAACTGTTGTCGTGTTGTGAAAAGCAGCAAACGAGGCTATGGGATGAGTATGAGTGATGTTGGTGCCTGTAAATACTAGCACCTTGAAAGTGACTTTTAATTTTGTCAGGATCTGGATGTATACGCTCTTGGTATTTCTGTTGACTTCAAAAAGAAATCCTCCAGTGGTGTAAGTATGTGTTTTATCGGGTCCCATTGCTAACTGAAAAGTTGAAGATTCCTTATCTTTCCTAGCAATAGTAATTTCTGCTCCTTCAGGCACGATCCCTATTAGATCTCCATTAGCCTTCGTCTCTGCCATTTTGAACCCCAAGACCGTTGTTGCGATTTCTGATGTGTAATGTAACCAAGGGAAAGGGTTCTCATCAAACTCAAAAAGGGCAGTGGAAATCACAGCATCAGGGGACAATCCTGAGTAATTTCCCATTTGCAGTGATGGATAAAAGCAATTCAGGCAGGTGTTTCTGTTAGAGAAAGCATTTGCAATGTTCCAGTTTTCATCTTTCTTCAGAGTGATGTTCCAATGTTTTGTTTCCACTAGAGTTTCTGTTTCTCCAGGGACTTTGCCCTGGAAAACTATCCCCGTTAAATTTTCCATGATGGAGAAGACCTGTTTAACTCCATTTCTATTGACATTCCTGGGATTCAGAAGGGCAGCTCTCAGGATGTTGGACAAGCATCTTAGTATTCCACTGGTCTGAATTTCTGCTTCCTCAGACCAATGGCTCTCATTCCTCTGTATCTTCAGTGCTCCTGTTACTTCTATCAGTTTCTTAATGGCAAGGTCTTGTGAATTAATGTTCAATTCATCAGCTTCCTCTGTGACTTCAGAGAGAGAAGCAACTATTTGGTTGATTTCCATTGGGTTGTCAACTGAAATATTCAGGGCTGTTTTAATCAGGCTTTCCCGAAACCGAGCCTTGGGGAGCTGGAGAGTTGGTGTGTCTTTAATATAGTTTAAGACTGAGGCTGCCAGATAAGCCAAATAACCTGCCCTAAAATAATCTCCAGTCTGCAGATAAGATGTCATTGGTGCACTTAAACCGCTCACTGAGGCCAGCAGTTCATGAAACACAACACCTGGTGATCGACTGTGAAGTGGGTTCTGTACCTGGACATATAAATTCACTTGGGTAAATGCCCCAAGGGAATTGCGGACTTGAACGTAAAGTGTCAAGGTGTATTTCTGAGAGGGCACTCCAACTGGGAGAAAAGATGGAGGAGTTATAGGCTGATAACCAAAGTACAGAATTGTGCCAAATGTATTTTCCTCCACAGAAGTTATTTTGGTAGTTTTGGGTACATTGGAAGCTACTATCACTTTATATGTCAGAGGTAAATTGTTGTCGGAAAATCCACTGCATTGAACAACAAACTTTGTCAGAAAGGCTATACCCTGGTGTGGGTTGATGGTACAATTTCCAGCCCTAGGAGGAGAACTGACATTGAATGTATGTCTGTAGATTGAAGACCTACCATCCCAGGTAGTTACTTCTAGCAGAAGTATGTATGATCGATGTGCAGCCTTTGTAAATGTCAGAGCATGTATAGACAGGTAAGCTCCAAACCTCCCCGTTGAGGTTCTGGAAGACCAGTCAAAGCTAATTTCTTTTGAGTTTTCTGAAAAAAGGGACCAGTAGTAGGTGGGCTGGATGTTTGCTCTACAGTTTGTGCATTTTCCCGACAAGGAAAATCTCTCTGTTGGAATTAGAGTGCTACCACAGTTTTCAAGGCATTCCACGTCCAGAAGGGGTGGGGACCCAGGCTGCACACTTACAGTTTGGTCAGCATAACTACTCCTTCTATCCTTTTGAATCACCAGACGAAAGTAGTACATGGAGTTTCCTGGGAGGGATTCTGGTGGCATTGCTTGAACTGGACCTGAGGATGTTAACCATTTCAAATCCCTCTGGGCTGGATGGCATTTCTTTCCTGGGCTGAGTTTCATGTTTTTATAGTCTGACACCTCTTTAGTGCAGTACCAGGTAAAGGTGATTCCCTTTAGTCCTTCCTGTGAATCAGGATCGTGGGATGCAGAGCCATCCAGAGTCCAACCATCAGAAAAACCCACTGTGCGGAACGTGCCTCCTGCAATATTTGCCACCAGGTCGGTCTTCTCTATCAGAATATAAATTTTATCTGAGCCCTTGAGGACTTCTCTTGTGGTAATTGGGACAACCTCTACAGTGAAATAGAACAGATACAATCCATAATCTAAAGTAAAACTGGGAACAGTTATGAGTATCATGTCTACACCATACATCAAAGAAGAGTTTATCGGTTTTGACCAGTCTGGAATAGTTGTTGTGTCCTGAACAGGATAGACTCGCCACAAGGGATAGATACCTATACCAACCTTGCATTTGGTCACCAATCTGACAAAGAGGGTAAAAGTTGTCCCCCTTTTCTGGCGCAGGATAGAGGTGTGAAGAAGAGGTCTCTGAATCCACACAAGTTGTATGAAACAGGCTTCTTGCTGGCAAGCCACTGGTGCTTCTATGGTTTTTGCAGCATAGTTGTTGACTCTGACTCTTAAAACAGCTGATGTAAGTGCACTTCTAGAACAATTCACTTTTGCCACAAACCCTGTGTATTTCTCTGGATCAAAGGGTAAAGCAGAGCGACGGACAAAACGTGTGGTGTTTCTTACATGGTCGTTGTAGGTGTACGTGCTGTTCTGGAGAAGGTTGTCTTTTTGCCTTCCAAAAAGCTGCAGATGGAAGGTCCACTCACACTGCAGCATTGGATGTTGTGCAGGGATAAACCACACTAAATAAGCAAAGCGCTGCAGAAGAGAAGGGGGTCTGCTGCTGAAAACATGGACTTCAAGGTCTTTTTCTGCCGGAGACATAAACAAAGCCCTCTTCTGATTCATATAAAGGTACATATTGAACTTGTACCACTGGAAGCCCACAAACTCTATGGACAGTAAGTAGGAGAGCTCCTTGTGTTGGTAGAACACAGTGTGTGTGTTAGGGCCATCTCTGGAAATAGGGCTGTTGTTTTCTTTGGTTGTGTAAAACGTTGTGTGGTTGTACCTGAAAATGTAAGTGCTCCTGCTGGTCTTCCCTGGGTGAAAATTTACATGGATGGGAACTTCTCTGCCTGCAGTTAGGGTCAGGGTACCATTGAGTAGATGTAGTTCTCCCGTCGATTCCTCAAACCTCTTTCCATCAACATGAAAGTAAATGCTGGTCACCACCATCCCACCCGGGTTCTGAGCTCTGGGAACGGCACAGAAGTTGCTCTGCAGAGTAAAGGAACTGTGGGAATGGAGCCAACCTCCTACAGCCTGCGTGTCCACCAGTCTGTAGGCCAGTGTCCTTGGCGTAAGGGGCTGAAGCCTCCAGGAGAGGCTGAGGGGCTGTTGAGGAACCCTAAGGAGCTTGGAGCTCACACTGAGGACATGCAGCAAGTCAGGCTCTACCTTGAGAGAGAGGTTGAGGCTTATCTGAGGCATCTGCTCGATGCTGACTGAAGCAATGTGGAGCCCATGGTGTCTGTAGCGCACAGTCAAGCGGTAGCTGTAGTAGGTGGCACAGGTTTGTTGCAACTCGGCTGTTGGGTAGACAGCAGGTGACGGCATGTCTTGATGCTCGCTGCTGGGAAGGAGAAGGGTAGAGGGGCTGCCTTCCTGGCTGCTAAAGCGGTACTGCCAGCTGGCGCTCTTGAAGCGGGCACACCAGCCCAGCTCTACTGGCTGCCATGTGTGGATCAGGCGTGTCTGCGGCCAAAGCACAAACAGCCGCATATCCTGTGCAGACATTTCAATGCTCACGTTGCGATGAAGACACCGGGGTGGGGCGCATGAAGCAGACGAGCACTGCACCCTAAGGAGGCTGGCCGAGGGTGTACGAGCGCTTCCTGGCAGGAGGCTCGGCTGCAGCACGACTCGGCCTGACCAGCGCGAGGTGTTCCGCACCGGGGCCGAGTTCAGGTACCAGAAGCATCGTGGTGGGGGTTTCCCTTCTGCCTCCGCTCTCGCTCCTGGGGCGGGCTCGTAATGTAGGTTCATGGTGCCGCTGTTCCACAGG
>NW_010135557.1:0-15081 GCF_000699245.1 Pterocles gutturalis
GGGCGGCACGGGGGTTTTATTGTTGTTATGATCACTGTTATTGTTGTTTCTTTTCTCCTTCCTCCTGCTTTTCAAACAAGACAAGCCCTCTGCCCTGGGGCCCTAGCCCCTGCCCTTTCTCCACCTCACCTGCCCCACCGCCTAGGGGACTGCCACAATCCACCTCCCGTGTCAGGGGAGAATTGGGCGGGCTTGCTGAGTCCGGGAGATTTTCTGGCCCTGAAGGACTTTCTCTTTTGCCTTGTCCAGGCATATGGGGAATTGTAACAGTTCTTAGTTTGCAGTGGGATGGGGATAATACATGCCTGAGGAAGTGGCCGATATTAGAAATGACATGGAAAAGGGGATGGATTGTGTTCAACATCATTTACGTAGGTCAAATATGTAGTATGTACAGCTTAGCTGAGTTAATTTTGCTCCAGGACCTTAACTCTTGCAAACCTGAGAATCAGAAGGCAACATTATAGTTGCGCTAAGATAAATATTTGCTGTTTATAAGCATTTACTATGATGTAAGAGTAATGGGTGACTCATTATTACATTGCAGATATGTAGCTGCTCCCCACTAGATTTGCAGTTAATGTACCTAGTTATATCTTGATTAACTCCTAGAATCTTAATTCCTGTTCTGTTGGGTTGATGGAAATAAGCATCCCTGATGGTCCTCCCCCTTTTCCCTAGAAACTTCTTTGTGCCTTAGAAGGCCTTGGGGGAAAAACTTTCTTCAACTCTGTATACCACTTTGTCAGTGTTGTTTATCCTGGCTAGCATAATGGTCCATTACTGGGTTATGCTGGACAAAGTAGTAACCTACTTTTTGTTCTGGATTTAATCCATATTAGAAATGTTGTATGCAGTGAATACATGGGGGTTGGAACAAGGACCATACTTGTATAGGGATGCCTTTCTTTGAGTAATGTAAACTTCCTTTTAATTGTCATGCATTTTTCTAGTAAAAGCTCTGCAAGTCTGCAATAAAAATGGCCTCCAATAAAACTACATTGGTAAGTTCATGCACACCTAAAGTATGTAAGGATTTAATCAACATATTTTTCTTCAAACTTATAACTTGGCATCTTCATTTAAAAGATACATCCACATCTCCCCTCCCCAGCATTATTCTGACCAAAATTTCAGATCCAGAAAGTAAGGCTACTAGAAAGGACATTATCTTTGGCTTTAATAAATCTGCCAATTCTAAAGAGATTTATTGGGGGGGGAAATATTAAAGGACTCTGCACTATTTAATCTGTCCTACAGTAGAAAACACTAAGGATTTTTTTAGCCTCCTTTCAGCACGCTGTGTAATTCATCATATTTGTAAAAAACAAAATCCAAATCATGTATTCATGTAATTTCTCCCAGTGTATTTGGGGAAAAGTGATTGCCTGAGAAAAGGCAGTCTTTACAGGTGAAAAATAACATTGTTGGGAAATGATGTGGCAGAGTTAAGATGCCTTTTGAAATTATTTTTTTTAACAAATAACAGTTTCTTTGAATTTCATAGGAGCAGAGGTTATCAGATGTCAGCTCTTCCTGGACCGTTTTAATGATGCATTAATGGATCTCAAATCCTGTAAAGCTTTGCTTGACATTAAAATATGGACTTCTAAGGGCAATTGGTTGCTAGCACAACTAATGATGATATATAGTTTTGTGAAAGACAGAACTGAAAAAGTATAGCATGTGATGCATCTGAGGTTGAGGCAGGGAAGTAGAAATACATATGTGCAATTCAAAATTTGGATAGCAGAACAACTATTTATGATGCACTCAAAAGGCCTGTTCTTAAAGTTATTGAAATGATTGCTGGTTGACCCAGATGGAGATGCATTAAAAACTTGTATCAACTTCTGGCTTAGAAGTACGATAGAATGCTTCCTTTATATTGTACAATAACAAACTGCTTTAAAAGATTTTACCAAGGTGAATGTCTGAACTTTCTGTTGGTAATTGATTGCCCACTTTTCCCTAATTTGATTCCGAGAAGGAGTTAACCAGCCTTGGGAGGGGGTGCCTCAGGGAGAGGACAGAATCTGTGAATGCAGTATTTTTAATCTTTTGAATGTTCTTGAGAATTTTGCTGCACAGGTCAGGAAAATCAGTTATGGTTCCCATGGGAACCATAACTAATTCTGCTTCATTATGTATTTGCATGCAAAACCTAAATGGATTGAGGGATAGCGTAGCTCTGGAACTGTAATTCTGATTTTGTTGCCTCTTGTAGATTAAACCCCTTCACCACAGTGTCACATCAGTGTTTTAATCTTGCCCCTCAAAAGAAGACCGATTATCCATTGGAGAGCATCTGTCATGTGTGACTTCTGAATGCAGAAAGGGAAACAAGCCATAGATGAGCATTCTGTGGTCAAACGCCCAAGTTACAGCTTACAACATGCAACCCTAGAGAAGGGAGCTTCAGGGGTCTACTGGACATTTAGTACCCTTTAACTTTAGTCATGTACCACATTCAGTTGTGGGCTGAGATTTACATTGGCTTTTGTAATCTCAGAATGTATAGGTTTATAACAAATATTCATTATTTCTGCAGGCTCTGCAGTCAAGGATTATTTTAATAGGTTGGAAAAGCTCAGGAGTTTGGAAAGCAGTGCTGATGCGCATGAGACCTAATTAAAGCTCTAATATTTAAAACAAAAAGAACATACTCTTGATTTTGTTATTTCTTACTGCAATTCAAGAAAAAAATACAGAGCCCTATGACATTGATTTTCTTCTGTGAAGATTATATGGCTACTTCAGTCTCAAAAAATGAAAAAAAAATAGTTGCTTTGATACAGAAATCCAAAGTGTTTAAGTGACAAGAATTAGTGAAGCCAAAAAGAGTACCAGAAAACAATCTTGCATTGAATCAAAGAATTTTAGTCCAGCAAAGAACACAGATGGAGATGTTCCCCACTTGTAGCCTGCTTGCCTCGTCACCAGTAATTATAATGTTATTACTATGGTATAGTGAGTTTGTGTCTTTTCGGTTTGTTTCCCCCCCGCCCCCCGCCTCTTTTTTTGTCTGTTTGTTTTCCTCATCTCTACCTGTTTCTCTTTTTCACACTTCCATTTCTTGAAAGAAGCTGCCTTCATAAAAGAGTTGGACATCTTAATGTTTTTATTTTCCTTCAGTTTCAGTCTTGCATTCTTTTTTCATGGAGGCAAAAAAAGCCAGTGTGCTTAAGTTGACACTTTTCAGACATGAATGCTCTGGTTGAAATACACCTGGGATATACAGGCAGTTAAAGTCTGGTTGGAAATACATGCTCTGTTTTAGATAATCTCTTCTGTGCTTACAAATCAAAACAAACGTAGCATGAGAGATAATCATATACAGAAACTTGCTGTTTGAAAGAGAAACTTGAAACTTTTCCTGGTCTTTGTTGTTTACACCTTCAATTTATGGGTTGCTAACCAGAGTAAAGCTATTTTGGGGAAGGAGGGAAAAGTTAATTATGAAAAGTAAGAGGCACAAAGGGCTTTGGAAAGAAAAAATCGGCTTCAAATCTTCAGTTTACAAAAAGAAGACAGTTTTTCTTGTGTTTAACATACTTTTTTTACCTTTCACCACATCAAGACAAAATACTACAAGGTCTAAAAATTTGATGGTTTAAAAATTGCTTTGCAGTATTTGCAAACTAACCTGCATTAATTCTAGCAAGGACTAGGGAAAGGCCATCAAGCAAGTAGAGGTGCTTACTGGTTTTTGCTTGTCTGTTTTCTGTTCTAGAGGAAGTACCTTAGTGAGGAATTAGTTCTGTCCACTTTGATTTAGGGTGCTGCATGACTATATGTTTTAGAAGCTTAATACTGCTCCCATTAGTTTATGGCTGCCACTTTAACAATTTCCTTATAAGGTGCAGTCCAAAATGGCATGCAAAATACTTTTGGTCTGCTAGTGTTCCAGAAACATGATACGACAACATGATAGGCTTGTTCCAACCTTTTTAAGATTACAAACAAGGAAATTCTGAAATGTGTCCTTCTATTACTGTTTAATTGTGCCTTATTAAACTGGGAATGCCTTGAGGATGATGTGGATGTAATACTTATTTTAAGAACTTAATATTATTTGAAGTATTAAATGTAAACTTAAAACACTTATGAAGTTTTTTAAGTTAGCAAAAATTCATTTCTGTGTTAAGTCCTGTACTTAAGTGTAGCTGTCTTAAATTTTTGCACCTTTGTGACATCTGTTTGAATGTAGGTTACATTGGTGCGTGGCTAAGAATGAGAAGGGACTGCAGTAATGGAATGCTCCTAGCATGCATCCTGCTCAGTAGTTATGGGATATTGTTGAGTATTTTGCTTATTGTAGCAGTACATCATAAACTTTGCTCCCATCAGCTTCTCCCTTTTTTTTGAAAAGGTAGTAACCACCTTTTTTGAATAGCATCCCTTTTCTGTTTTATACTTTTTCACAATTCCCTCATTACTTTTCCTTACTTCAGCCTTATCCTTCTTGCCCTCTGCCTTTTCACAGGCATAGAGTGAACTTTTAGAAGCTTCATGAATTTTTGAGCATGTAGCACTCTGGGAATTAAATTTATATGGGGAGTGGAGGCATGGATTGTATGGACAAAAATATTTCACCTTTTTTAAAACTGATGTTGGATATCTCATTAAGCAACTGAAAAAAACACAAAACATTAGCATGTCTTGCTCAGGTTACCTGACCACATGCACTAATGTAAAGGGAGTCTGAGCTTCTGGCTTTAGTGTGAATAAGTACATGATTCTTTGCTGTTTACTGAGCAAAGTTGGATTTGGCCAGTGAAGTAACTGTGTAAAGCAGAAGAATGAATAGTGTCGTTCTGAATTTCTTTTGTAGCACAAAATGGGAAAGAAACAGAATGGCAAAGGTAAAAAAGTTGAAGAGGCAGAACCTGAAGAATTTGTTGTGGAGAAAGTCCTGGACAGACGTGTTGTAAACGGAAAGGTGGAATACTACTTGAAGTGGAAAGGATTTACAGAGTAAGGCATTACCTATTTTTTTTTTTTCTGATAAAATGCTAAATACTAACCATTTATATGAAGTAACTGTGCTGAGAGGGGATTGGATGATAGGGATACATTTTAAAGAACTTAAAGGGAAGTATATCCATGAATGTATATTCAAATGGGGCAGTCAAGTATGAAAATAATATATGTAGCTTAATGTTTGTGCTACATTAAATGTTCCAAGGCTTTTACCAAGTCCTTAGTGAGTGTTCTTTTAGCAGTGTTCTTTGATTTAGCTTATGTCAATATCTATGAAGGTGAGCTAGACTGACAGTTCTAGACGTGGTGGAATGAATGTTACTTCAGAGTAAGAAATTTTGCAGGGAGTTAAGGTGTGAGCAGCTCTGAAGAAATTAATTTGAAGCAGTTTGCTTATTATTCACTTTCCTGAACTGCTTTCAAATGAGATGAATTTGCATAAGGAATTCTGTGGCTTGGTTGCCTTCATTAGGCATACCCGAAAGGTATCTTTTGAGTCTCTTTCCAGGACGTGGGGAAACACAAGAAAACCAAGCCTTACAGTGGACTTAAAAAGTTGATTGTTAAAGAAGGCACATAGTTGTGCCCTCTCTCTCCCTCCCTCCCGCTTTCCCTCCTTCCTTGACACTTTCTGGCAGACTACTAGCTGAAAAAAAGGTGATCCACCTAGCATTTGAACATAAGTAGTTACATATGTAGTCATATTGTTGTTGCATATCTCCCAAAGTGATTGCATTGCAAAATTCTGCATAGTAACAACTGAAATTTGTGTAGCGGTAAAGTGCATAAATGCAAACCAAAATGTGTTAAGTATTCGAGGGTCTGATTTGAAGTTGTAAAAATATGGTTTAGTAACAGAAAATAATTTGTAGGCATCCTCCTTGTGCAGCAGTGCTGTGGCAGTATTTGTGCATGAGGACTTCTGATGAGGTGCTTAGTTGTTACAGGAAGCATTCAGCGACTTCTTAAAATTTTAGTTAACAAAATGTACACTCACGGGAACATTTGCAGTTCCCAGCTCTGGACATAGAACCTTTGTTCTCTCCTGTAATCAACTGAAAGAGGAGGATAGTTCTAGGTATAGTTGAAGTCAGTGCTTGGAGACAACTTTTGAGAGTATTCCTTGCATATAGAAGCTTATACTAACACAGTGTGTAGTGAATGTTGTGTACATTCTGTTCTCTGTAAGTCTTAGTGCTCATATCCTATAGTTTGTTTGCATGGACAGTCTTTAGAGGAAGCAGGGAAGGGAGTCAGTTTAAATGGACAGGTAGGTTTTCGTAGGGAGGGGGTTGCTTGTTTTCATTCCTGTGATCACACACAGATAATGGGATTTAATAGAGCTGTCTATTTTGTATCTCCAGTTTAAGAACATTGTTTTTCACCAATAGCAGAGCATAATTATTTCAGTCATCAAATGTAGTAGATGAAAGTCACTAAAGATGGCAAGATAAGCATCCTTAGGTTGAAGAAACCTGCCTTGCGTGATGAGAAAAAAAGTGACTTGCTTAAGGTGAGCCATGTGGCTAGTTTTACGTTTTTTTTCTTTTCCTAGTTTTACATAAATGTGTGTATGTTGCAGTGCTGACAACACGTGGGAACCTGAAGAAAACTTAGATTGTCCAGAGCTAATTGAAGCTTTTCTGAACTCTCAGAAAGCTGGTAAAGAAAAAACAGATGGTGCCAAAAGAAAATCTTTGTCAGATAGCGAATCCGATGATAGTAAATCAAAGAAAAAGCGTGATTCTGTAAGTATATGTTCATGTGCTAAGCTTCATTTTTCCTGCATCTCTTCCCTACCTCTCCATCCCCGTTCCCCAAGAACCCTATTGTAACCTTGAGAATGAGACCAAACATGGGTTTAAAACTGTAAAAATCACTCAGCATTTGGAACTGTGGTTTGAAAAAGGTAATCTTTCATGGTGGTTAATGAGACAGTCCAAATGGTAGGTAAAAGATGATTAACATGATGACTAAAAGTTCTTGCATTGTCCCATGATGCTCACTCAATAATTGGAAGTAAGACTGGTTAAGAGTTATTAATGAATGATATTAAGTAGTCAGTTTGTATTAGAGCAAAAGGTTCATGAATGGAACAAAGATTAAGTTCTGTTTTGGCTTATTTGATTTTGAATAGGTGAGTGGCAAGATGGCAAAATGTGAAGACCAGGCAAGTTACTTAGATTAGGACCAGACATGATGGTGGAGAGGGAACAGAATGAGGGACTGAAGAAAGTTCCTACCTTTTCTTAAAGATCTGGGTTTCTCCTACAATTTAAGTGAATGAACAACATGACAAGCTTAGAGCTGATAAATACAAAACAATGTGCATACAATAATGTGTTCAATAGTTCACATTTTTGTCTGTGAAGTTTTGCACTAGCAATTTGAAACAACACTGGTTGGCAGTGTCAGTGGTTTACTGAAGACAGTTGTTGGATGTGTGGTTACTGTCGAAAAGGTTGGAAGTCATCAGAAGGAACAGTAGATGACTAATACAAAGAATATTTTAGTTTCTGTATAAAGTAAATTGTGTGGCTTCATCTGGTACAGTAGTGGCCATGGTCTCAATAAGAGTAATGTGAACCTCAGGAACCACTACAGGAAATAGTTGTGATATTCCTTACCACCAATACAATCTCAGTGAGCCAAGAAGAGTTGAGGTATTCCCCAAGGGTGCAGTTCCACAACTGGCTTAAGCCAACCTGAGCCTGTTGTTTTGCGGAAAGGTGTATGTTTTTCCCACTTCCAGGAGTGCATTTTTGCTTTGCCTCTTTTGTTGCTTTTATTGTCCATGCTTGTTTGTTTATCTGCTGTAACGATTTTAGAACACTTGTTTCATCTATTGAATTTTCAGAAATAAGTGCTAGAAACATTGATGTAAAATCTGTCTTTATTACTCTACATCTAAATGACTTGACCTGGAGATCAGTCATGAAAAAATAAAATTGATGTCTCTTCAGGCAGTTATATGTATTATAGCTTTTATAAGTATATAAGGCTATATTTTTTGTTTTGATACACATATATATGTATGTACAAGAATGTGTGCATCTAGCACTAATGTGAAAATATAAACTAGATAAATCTTCTAACTTACTCTATAGGTTGATAAACCAAGAGGGTTTGCAAGGGGTCTTGATCCTGAGCGGATAATTGGCGCTACGGATAGCAGTGGAGAGCTTATGTTCCTTATGAAATGGTAAGTCTTACGTTCACGGTTCTTGGCCCTATTAAGGGAGGGCAGGCAGTTGCACTGAGGTTAATGAGACAACTTCATTTCACGAGTAAGTCAGCTGGTGATCTTATTAGCCTTGTATTCTTAGAAAAACAAAGCTTGTATAATCAGCTAGTACTTACTCGCTCTTCCTTCCAAAACCTAAACAACTTTAGGTTCTATTGGTTCAGTTTTACAGAAGTAGAAATTTTAAAGGTAAATTCTGATAAAATATGAGGAAATGGGCATTTGTATGGAAAAGCTGCATCCCAGTAGTGTTCTTGCTGAGGGAACAGCAGGCAGAATTCCAGCTTTATGTGTTTCAGTAAGGAGAAGCCAGCTGCTGGATAGCCAGCCTTTTAACCAGCTGTAGTGCCAGCTGTTCTGTGTGCAACCAAGTGGATAGAGAATTGGAAGGAACTAGTGGAGGAGGCTGAGAAGAACAGCAAACAATATGAAGGAGTGATTTATCACTATGGGCTAGTAAGAGGGGAGAGTGATGGAGGGAGTTTGCGTTGTTGGGAGGGTAGGCCAGCTTCATTAGCTACAGTGTTGATGGAAGACTTCTTGCCTCTCCTCAGTGAACAAGTAGGATGAAATTAAATCCTTTTCAAGTGTTAAGAATACAAGAGATTAAATTAACATTTCCTGGAGGTCATATTTCTTATGGTGGTGGGATGAGAAGAATGATAGCTTTCCACAGCCTTTAAGAATGGTATAATTTTATGAATTGAGTCAAATGGAGTGGTCTCCAAATAAATGATTTGTCATGTGATGTGCTTGGACTGAGGAAGATAGGTGCTTTGGAAGATTCTGTCTCCTTTCTGCCTTTTCAAATTTTCTATAGATTTTATGTGAAACTTAGAAGAGTAGCAAAATACAGATCGTGACTATTTGAATTTCTTTAGTGATAATTAACAAAACCAAACACAAAGGAAATGTACAAAAAAGAGGCTTTTTTTTTTGTTTAGTTCAGTTGCAGTTGATTAGTTTTTTGTGATATATTGTAGGCAGCAAATATGAATATGAATATGTGTGCACAAAACTGAGTTGTAAAGGCAGCATACACTTCAAAATCGAATCTGAAGCATTTCAGACCGGAAGGCATTTTTTTGTTACCTTAAGACAGCATCAGGAATAGAAGTATGAAATACAGCGAGTTACTTGCATAAACAGTAAATACAATTTGAATGCAAATACCACCTCTTAAGATTGATGCTATTGATTTTTAAAAGTCTTACTTTGAAGTTTTGATTATGCTTTAAAAGACAAAATCAGCAAAGTTTTACTTTCGTTGCATACTGCAGTGGGTAACTGTATAAATGTTTTCCCTTGAATAGCATTTTCCTTTCAAACAGGAAAAAAACCATGAGAAGGCAGATACAACTATGAAACCTTGCCATTAGCATGAAAATTCTTGGTAGCTGTAGTGAAAGGTATACTGAAAACTGATTTCTAGCTGATACTGTTTTCAGAACTTATGACCTATCTATTGAGCTGCTAAATTTACTGAATTAATGATTATGCATTTTCTTAAACTCCACTCTGTTCTACATCAGGAAGGACTCTGATGAGGCAGATCTGGTGCTGGCCAAAGAAGCTAACGTGAAGTGTCCTCAGATCGTAATTGCTTTTTATGAAGAGCGACTAACTTGGCATTCGTGCCCAGAAGATGAAGCACAATAATTATTTGCATTGCTTTTTTATATATATGAATATTAAAACCTGAAATTTGATTTATTAGTAATGTGAGAGGCATACATTCTAACAAGAATCAAATTTGGTATTTTTTTGAAGTAGTATGTTTTGCATCAACAGCAAGTAAATAAAAGCTTTCTGCAACTTGTTTCATTTATCACAAGAGCATTTGATACTACTACTTCCTCCATATTAGGTAAAAGCTTTTATAAAACATTCATAAACTTCCATAGTTATGACAGAATCATAATGAATGTCTAAACAAACTCACAGATGTTTTGTAGTCTTATATACTATTGATGTGCATGTATCTTCTTTACCCAAACCTAGCCCTTTAAACCTGTAGAGTCACTCTTTTTATTAGTATTTGGGATCACTTGGTCATAAGTCCAGGTGAAAACTAACTTTGTAGTAATTTGAATGTTATCAGACTGTATATTGTTTACTTTATTGTAAATACTGGTGAACAGTGGTCAATAAAATAGTTTTATATTCTTCCTTTATACTGATAGGCTGTGACTCTTTTGAAGCGGTGTGGTATTTCTGAACTTTTGATATGTTAAGCTCTCAATTCGTAATATATTTAACTGTAAGTTGTTTTTTGAGAGTAGATTGATTAATTAATATTACCCTATTGCTACTCTGTAATCACAATACCAGACAAATACCAGGCTTTGATTCTTTATGTTTTTTCAGCGAACAATGCCCAAGGCATAGTTGGGAAGGACCTGTGAAATGAATGTGCTTTGGGTACTTGTTTAAGTCACTGCCTAGGTATGGCTGCTGGTCACAAGGCCGAGGGGCCTCTGCAGGTATACTAGGAAATAGTTGACATGTGTTGACAGTATCAGCCTTTGCTTTAATTTCAGGTCTTAATACAAGGCTATAGTGTAACTAGCAGTGGTTCAGATGGAATTACTCTTCAGGCCTTTGCCTGAAGAATACTTACATAGCTCTGCCTTCAAAGTGGAATATTTTAATGAAGATACTTAAGTCATATACTTTAAACAAAGGAGTTAGTTTCTATTTCAGATTGAATTTTAAAATGAGTCCTATAATCAGCTGCTTTGAGAATGCCTTCAGAAGGGCAGAAGTAAGGGGTGGGGAACTCAGGAGGAAGAAAGTTGCCTTTTTCCATTATTTCTTCAGTTGCCACTCCTCTTTCCACTTGCTTTCACCTACACATCTTTTGTGTTTTACCTACCATGGTATAGTTTGCTTTGAGCTGTGCCTCTCTATATGTCAGTGGCCAAGCTTGTTTCAGAATTCCCCTTAATTTAGTGTTTTGGCTAAAAAAATGGTCCTGTAGCATGCTACTGTCAGAATCCTAGGCGAGACAGTTAAGATTGCCCAGCTATGCTTGCTTAGAAGGTTAAAAAAAAGATGGGTATTCCTGGAAACTCATATGGTGTGCTGAGGAGCAAATGAAGGAATTTAGCCTGTGCTGCTTGTTCTTTCACTACTGTTACACAAATCATTACTATAACTATTTGTCCTCACATAGTTTTAAAAGCCATTTACATTGTGAATCGGGACTTGTCATTGTAAAACACTTTATTACACTTAAAACACCGGGGTTGCTAAACTGATGCTAAATTACCTTTTTATATGTAACTCCTTTGTCTTGTCAAGATTTTTTTATTACTGGGTTTGGGCAGAATTCAGTTGCCATCTATTTGTGGTTCTAGGAAAAATCTGATATCTCTATGTTAGCCTGGGGTTTTCCTTGCACCAGGTAATAATAATTGCAGAGTTTAGCTAGCTTCTCTTGCCTGTTCTTAGACAAATTACCTCAAGTTTGTCATATGTGTATCTCCTCTACAGAGTTCATGGCTTATTTCTTGAGGACCTATAATAGAAATGTTTATACAACTATAGGATTCCAAAATCCTTGCTTTTTTTACTCAGTAGCTTGAGGAATACACGGGCTAAACAATTCCAAAGCAGCATGCGTTCTCCTGTGTGCTTCTTCAATACAGAGTGCTTTATAAGGAGTCTTAAAACTTATTCTACAGTTTGTGTTTTATTGTCTGAAACTTCGCAGTTTCTATACTTCGTTTCAAGTACGGATGTCCAGTTTATATGAAGTTGCTGATTTGAAGCGATACAGGTTAAACAGTTGTTTTATCAGTTATTGTAAGTGGTAGACAGATTTTTGTTGAAAGGTTGATTCTTCTCAATTTGTAATCCTTAAAATAGATTTGCAACTAGATATAGCTTTTACATGATATTTGGGTTTTCCTTCTGACCATCCATAAAAGTGTACTGTATTCACATTTAAACAACTTTACAGCTTGTTAGACAATTATTTAGATATGTAATTTTTTACATTATGATGGTAGAAATGCTGACTGGTATTTGTTTCCTTTTTTTTTTCCTCCTCTCTTTGTGTCAAACTTGCATTTTGATAGTAATGAAATGCAACACTTTAAAGTTACAAGTTATGTAAAATTATGCTGAATGTGCTGCATACATATGCAAAAAGTTAACAAATGTTATTAATTTAAAATTAACTGATTAAATAAATGAGATATCTTCTGTAGTTAGTGAGTTGTGCGGACATTTCTGGTCGTTGTCCTTTCTTACACTGAAATAAATAGGTTGTCATTTCATGATCACTCTGTGTTGATGCTGCTGTCCTGCAAAAACATAAACCAAAAAGTCCCTTCTGTGCTTGCTCCAGTACTGGTACTCACAGTGGCTGAAGAAAATACTCTTGAGTTAGACGTAACCAGGTGGTGCTAGGTTATACAGTATTCAAATCATGGTCAGTTATGGCATCATCCTCTCACAGCCTGGTTCTTTGCTAGGAAAGAAGAATACATTTTGGGTTTTTTTTTAAAACCTCCTAATTTGTTCATTGGTATTGAATTATTTGCAAATGAGTTAAGGAGCAATTGCTGTTAAATGGAATAAAGCAAATAGTACCTGCAAAAAAAGCTCTCAGTATTGCATGTGAACTTGATCCATTCAGCACAAGCGGGTTCTACATGCTTTGTGGCAATACTTCTAGATTTATGGTCCAGTTCTCTTTAAGACTTCTTGACACTTTCTTAATGATATAGTACATTTAGGACCCAAGGTATTTTGCCATAATTTAAAATGTAACTAGAAGCAAATTTTTCCTTTAGCTGCAAATTATTGTTTACCTTATTTACTCACCTGAATTAGGCTCTTGCACTATGATACTCCCCCTTTCCTGTTCTAAGAGCTTTCTCCAACATCTTCAACATTTTCCTTACCATTGGTGTCCTCTTTCTGTTTGTAATTTCTTCTCAAAATGCCACCTTTTATTCAACTTTTGAGTTTAGCTGCTTATGTTAAGATATGTCTACTCTGCTGACAGAGGCCCCTAAACTTGGACTAGCAGCCAAGCCAGATGCCCCCAGGTTTGTTTCTGAGGTGCCCCCCTCCCCAACTGAAAAGTCTTCCTGCATTTTAGAAGCTGAAGAGCAATACCATGAAAATATGGCAGTATGGTCTCTGCACCAAAATGTTGCAGCGTCAAATGGAGCCATGTTTTTCCCTGTTGATTTATGAAGCTGTGTCTCCACTAGCTCAAGTTGTTGCGCTTTGTTTTGCGGAGCGAATATGCTGACTAGCTGTTGTGGGGTTTATTTGTCTCGGATGTATAGTGTTCACTGGCAGTTTCGACCTGATAGTGTTTTGCTGTTCTCCTGGCCTTTAGTTGTGACAAAACTTGAGAGGGTCTGGAGCGGTTGATGTGAAAGTGTTTGGTAGTATGTTCATCTCGGCAGGACCTGGAAAGAGCCACAGAAGCTTTGAGCTTCGCTTGTGTTCCTTCCTGTTAGGACAATCCCAGCCATCAGCTTGGGTAACATCAGATCCTTTTGAAGTTCAAATGGAAAACTTTAGTCTCCCAAAATCCCTTTAGGGACTCCTATGAAAGCACTCTGGGCTCTCATTTCAAATAAATGATAGATGGTTTAAGCTGGAAAAAAAACAAAACAAAAAAACAACCAAACTATGCTGAGCAAAATTGAAGCACTTGTCACAGAGGAAGCCTGCAATTAATCCAACCCCATGGAAGCAGGAACAGTGCTTTTCTTCCTTGTAAAGTGCTGTGGGATTTATTAACATGATGAGAGAATTGGATATGATTCCCAGGGCTCCAGATGGCACCTGCCAGATGGGAGCTCATATTCTTATATCTAAAGATGCTGGCGTTGATGGTGTGGTGTTTGAGAATGCAATAACCTTTTGTGATGGATTTTCTTACTAGATAATGGTTTTAATAAGTGGTCAGGTACTTTCATTCATCAGTGTCTGCAAAATTATTTTAATTTGTGAAAGTGTAGCCCTTCTGGGTATGGTATCGGATGGCAGGGTTTGTTTTGTTTCCTTGGTTGAATGTACAAATCCCTCAGATTTGCTAGACCAGCAGAGGCATCATTGGCTTCTACATCTGAATCCTCCTCCCCAAAAATGGTTTTCTTATTCAGGTGCACTGCTCTGCACAGACTTCCCATTTGAAATCTGTATGTACTTTTGCCTCAAAATCTTTGTCAAAAAATGCTGGGCCTTCTTGCCTGACGTTTTCTGTCTTTATAAAGAAAAGGCATGTTAAAGAAACTGAGAATCATAGAATCAAAGAATCATTTAGGTTGTAAAAGATCCTTAAGATCATGGAGTCCAACTGCTAACCTAACACTACCAAGTCCCCTGCTAAAGCATGTCCTTAAGTGACACCATCTACGTGTCTTTTAAATACCTCCAGGGATGGTGACTCAGCCACTTCCCTGGGCAGCCTGTTCCAACACTTGACAACACTTTCAGAGAATAAATTTTTTTCTGATATCCAATCTAAACTTTCCCTGGAGCAACTTGAGGCCATTTCCTCTTGTCCTATCACTTGTTACTTGGGAAAAGAGACCAACACCCACCTCACTACAACCTCCTTTCAGGTAGTTGTAGAGATTGAAATAAGGTCTCCCCTCAGCCTCCTTTTCTCCAGACTAAACAACCCCAGTTCCCTCAGCTGCTCCTCCTAAGACTTGTGCTCCAGACCCTTCACCAGCTTCATTGCTCTTCTTTGGGTGCATTCCAGCACCTATTTCTTGTAGCGAGGGGGCCCAAAACTGAACACAGTATTTGAGGTGCATCTTCAACAGGGACAAGTACAGAAGGACGATCACTCCCTAGTCCTGCTGGCCACACTCTTT
>NW_010135557.1:15231-17934 GCF_000699245.1 Pterocles gutturalis
TCTTCCCCAAGCCTATGGCATTCCATGGGGTTGTTGTGATGCAAGTGTAGGACCCAGCACTCAGCCCTGTTGAACCTCATACATTTGGCCTCAGCCCATTGATCCAGCCTGTCCAGATCCCTCTGTAGAGCCTTCTTACCCTCAAGCAGATCAATACTCCTGCCCAACTTGGTGTCATCTGCAAACTGACTGAGAGTGCACTTGATCTCCTTGTTGAGATCATTAACAAAGATATTAACCAGAACTGGCCCCAATACTGAGTCCTGGGGAACACCACTTGTGACTGGCTGCCAACTGGTTTATCTCTGTTCACCACAAATCTTTATGCCCGGCTATCCAGCCAGTTTTTACCCAGCAAAAAGTACACCTGTCCAACCCATGAGCAGCCAGTTTCTCCAGAAGAGTGCTGTGGTAAATTATGTCAAAAGCTGTGCTGTGGTAAGTTATGTCGAACGCTTACTAAAGTCTAGGTAGATAACATCCACAGCCTTTCCATCATCCCCTAACTGGGTCGCCTTGTCATAGAAGGAGATCAGGCTAGTCAAGCAGGACCTGCCTTTCATAAATTCATGCTGACTGGACCTGATCAGCTGGTTGTCCTGTATGTGCTGTGTGATGGCACTCGGGATGATCTGCCCTATAACCTTCCTTCGCCAGCACCGAAGTCAGACTGGCAGGCCTGTAGATCCTCCTTCTGGCCCTTCTTGTAGATGGGTATCACATTTGCTAACCTCCAGTCAACTAGGACCTCCCTGGTTAGCCAGGACTGCTGAGGAATGATGGAAAGTGGCTTGTGGGGGTCTTCCGACAGCTCCCTCAGTATCCTTGGGTGGATCCCATCCGGCCTCATAGATTTGTGTGTGTCTAAGTGGTGTAGTGGGTCACCGTTTCCCTTTGGATTATGGGGGCTTCATTCTGCTCCCTTTCCCTGTCTTCCCAGCTCAGGGGGCTGGGTACCCAGAGAACAACTGGTCTTACTATTAAAGACTGGGGCAAAGAAGGCAAGAAGTAACTCAGCCTTTTCCTCAGCCTTTGTCACTATGTTTCCTGCTGCATCCAAGAAAGGACGGAGATTCTCCTTAGTTGTCCTTTTGTCATGAAGGTATTTGTAGAAACTTTTTTTATTGTCTTTTACCAGAGTAGCCAAATTAAGTTCTAGTTGGGCTTTGGCCCTTCTAATGTTCTCCCTGCAGAAGCCTCACAACATCCTTGTAGTCCCCCTGAGTTGCCTGTCCCTTCCTCCAAAGGTCATAAACTCCTGAGCTCCAACCAAAGCTCTCTTTGGCCAGGCTGGTCTTCCCCACCAGCTCATCTTTTGGCACATGGGGACAGCCTGCTCCTGTGCCTTTAAGATTTTCTTCTTGAAGAATGTCCAGCCTTCCTGGAGTCCCCTGCCCTTCAGGACTTCCTGCCGAGGGACTCCGTCAACCAGTCCCCTTTTTATGGCAAAGTCTGCCCTCTGGAAGTCCAAGGTGGCAGTTCTGCTAACCCCTCTCCTCCAAGAATCAAAAACTCTGTAATTTCACGGTCACTGGGCCCAAGACAGCCCCCAACCACCACATCACCCACAGGTCCTTCTCTGTTTGCAAACAACAGGTCAGCGAGGCGCCTTCCCTAGTTGGCTCACTCACCATTTTATGTAAAATACAAATACACTAATACTGCTTAATTTTATTCCAAGGACTTTTTACAAAATAATCCTAAAGATATTGCTAATCTCAAAACAGGATGTGGAGACTTTATATAACATAGCATCACAAGAATGTAAGTAGAGCAACATTGCCTATCCAGAGCAAAGACAAATTATGGCTCTTTGGATAGAAGATGAGCAAATCTCCACCTTGTTCCCAACTTGAAGGTATTTTAAATTCCAGAACTGAGAATATTTGTTCGCACATCTAAAGGCACATGTCTGCTCTGGGAAATCATAATGAAAAGAAGATGGCAGTAATTTTCTTTTTTTGCTTCTCAATCATTTCTAGATTAAATGCTTTCAATCAGAAATGGTCTCTTTCAACTAATGCCTCTGCTGTCTACTGTGGCACTGAGACACTGCCTTTTCTTTTTCCATCATCTTCTTCATTAGGTGGAAGGTTCTTGGGCCAGAGATCCAAGACTCACCAAAAAAAAACCAAAAACATTTGCTCCATCCATCATCAAGCACCACAAGTAGCCTGGACAAGATGCAACATTTCTGTTGAACAAAAGCCAGCTGAAACAGTGTGCAGGCAGCACGCTTCCAGTCACCTGAGAAATGCTAGTGTCCTTCCAGTGTAAATAATCATGGTATTAATGATCCAGGTGGAGGTGTGTCGTGGGTTAAAGTTAACTTAAAGTTAACTCTGTTAATTTTTTTTTCTTTTCTCTCCCTCTTCTTCATAAATAGCTAGCAATAGGCTGTGTTTTGGATTTAGGCTCAGGAGAAGCTGATAAGACCGATGTTTTGTTCTGCTGCCAAGGTCAGCAGACAAGCAAAGAGGCACAGCCAGTTGCTAGCATAGGACTTGCCCTTATGTTAAAATTGAAACTCAGAATAGCCAATGATATTCCATAACATGCACGTCATTCCCAGTATATAGGTAAGAACACCCGGAAGAGTGCTCTCTTTTGCCTCTGCTCCGCTTTTTCGGTGCTCTCTCCTGGCTCGGCATCGCTCTTCCAAGACCTCTTCCCCCCCCTCCCCTGCACACACACCCCAGTCAG
>NW_010135558.1:0-460 GCF_000699245.1 Pterocles gutturalis
TTTTTGTTAAAAAATTGTTTTTTGAGGAAAAGGGTGATTTTGGGGTGAAAATTGGGGTCTGGGGGAAAATAGGGTTTAAAAAGAGAATTTGGGGGTTAAAGAAGTTAATCTAGGGTTTTAAAAGGGGGTTTGCAATTAAAAAGAGTGATTTGGTGGTGAAAAATGGGGGGTTGAGGGAGCAAAAAAGGGGGATTTGGGGCGTCAAAAAGGGAATTTGGGGTTAAAAAGGGGATTTATGGGTTAAGAAGGGGACTTATCAGCTAAAAAGGGGGATTTATGGGAAAAAAGGGGGACTGGAGAATTATAAATGGTATTTACGGGTTAAAAGGGGGGATTTGGGGGGTTAAAAAGGGGATTTACACGTTAAAAAGGGGGATTTGGGAGCCAGAAAGGGGGATTTGGGGGTTAAAAAGGCAGACATGGGGGTAAAAGCGGGGACTTGCGTGTTAAAAAGGGCCAT